>NC_083599.1:67965224-68279435 GCF_020882245.1 Rhopalosiphum padi
ACACTTACTATCATTTAATTTATTATAAAGTCAAACATTTTTTATCCTAATTTAAATCTTATAGATTTAATATGTATGTATTGTTTAGTACAAACTATTATTTTAATAGAAATAAATAAAAATTGTAAATATTATTTAGAATGTTATATTATGTACTTTAAATACCAAATTGTAGACTGTCTAAATGTAGAATGTATAATAATTGATTGATTTTAAAGGGGATTAAATAAACATGTAAGAATATAATTTCTTATACAGTTCAATACAAAATTACAATTTCATCAAAGTTTCAATTCTCATAAATAACACTGCCTGGTAATAACTTCAATATTTAAATCGATGTTGATGTCATGGTTCTTTAGAAATTTAACCTAAATAATTAAAAATGTCTGTTAGTCAGATTCTATCATTATATGAACTCCCTTTCTTTTATTATTTTTATTAAGTATTCTTATATATGTATTATTTTTATTTTACTTTGTCATTTTGTTAATATTCAGTTTAAAAAAAATTGTTAATGATTTTTACTATGAAAAATTACTTTATTTTTTTCTATATAATTTGTAAACTCTACTTGTAACTTTGTACTTACTATTTAACTTAAATTTGTCTATTTTAGGTTAGAACCTTTCTTGATAGTCTAGCCTAAATATCATCTAATATTTAATCATAAGACTACTTATTTTGAAATATTTGTTTATTTTTTAGTCCTTAGTTTATTATATAATTTGCAAATATCTATACATTTTTAAAGTACTTTTTCTAAAATTGAATGATTTTAATATTCATTAATTAAAATTTTATTTCATAGGTTGGATAAGATGGAGTTGTTGAAAAAAAAAAATGGCATGTTCTGCTGAAAATCCTGATGTATTCATTGCCAATAATTATTGTGATCAAAATGATATACTTTTGTCCAACCAACAATCAATTAATGATGATCCACATTTACGGGAAGATAATGTTAGTTACATATTGTAAATTTAATTTAAGTGTGTATTTAAATTAGCGGGGAAGTTTGGGTAGACTAAACAAGTAGGCAAGTTTTAAAATCTTTCAATACAAAAGAAATTTATCTACCACATTTAAAATGAAAACAAGCATTAGTCTTTATTTAATAACCTTTAATTTATATTTATTTATTGATAATTATTTAGTTAATTACATTTGTTGAAGATTTCATCACATTAACATAAAGTATTGACAAAATGGTAAAATAACAAGTATAAAATTATGGTTGATGGATAACAATCAAACTAATAAAAATAGCTATTGATATAAGTGTGAATATAGATTGATTTTAATGTATATATATTTTAATTTGGATTCAGTCTACTAGTACCACATTGTTGCCAAAGAAGGTGGGAAATAAGTATCTACTTGTCTCCTGCCATTATGTGCCACCAGTGAGTCAAATCCAAATTAAAATAATGAGTGAGAAATGATTACATTGCTTAAATGTTTACCTATAGTATATTTAATCGATGAGGAGATGTATCATATTATACAAAAATTACTGTATATTATGTTATGTTAATCCCACCACATTGGCAACTTACTAAATTACTAAATCACCATTTACTAGTTAGAATCTAACTGCTAAATGAAAATAAAAAAAACTCGATAAAATTGATATTTTCTATTAATACATTAACTAAATTTGTTATTACGAAATTCGATATTTTATCAATAATTCTTCAAGTATAAATATGAGGGTTTATATTGTATAATTCTCTCTTATCTCTTTTTATGTTTTGCCACTGGTTTCAATATTTAAATATATGTATTATATGAATACACTTTAAATGTACTAAAAAAATATATATTTTATTTTTAGAGGGATGTAATTACTGTAAGTCAGTTAACCTAACCTAACTTACAGAGTGATTTATTTAACACAAAAAACTTATTATTTTAAAAAACACCTATATTTTCTTAAATATTTTTACATAACTGTAAGTTGTAACAAAATAACATTTTTTAAAAGATTTTACTACTTTTAACCTTTGAATATACTTTAGTATAAGTTTTAGTTTCATCTCGAAGCAGAATATTATTAGGAGTATTTCAATTTATAAAAATTAAATTTTTGATAAGTAGTCAATATGGAAATTATGAGTGTTATGTTAAATTAATTATTCAGTATAAAAATAATATAGTATACTATCAAACCTTATCAACTGGTATTAACCTTGCATCTACTATTTTGAAATATAAAATTATCAAGATATTTTCTATAAAAAAAATTTATAGTTGATTTTTTTTTAAAGATTTCAAATAATAGCTAATTGTAAAATGTTAGTTATGCTTTCTAATATAAATATCTCTAATATATTATATATATATTATTAATATACTTGAATGATTTTATGGTATTATTAAATAAATGTACTGTCTAATGTGATTTGATTTATAACTATAAATACATTTTTTCTAGTTTAATGATTTTAAACTTAGTATTATAATGTATTTGTTATAGAATTTTTAATTTTGGTAAATTATTAATTAAAAATAAATTGAACAAACGATCTAAAATTTGAAAATAATGTCAATAAATGCTTTAATTCTTTAGCACTACTTATAATATTAAAGATTAAAATAATTAAAAATGCATTCATGTATAATCTATATATTTAATAAATTATAATAAATGGAATTGTATTTTAGGAAAAAGATAATAATAGATATTTCATGGATGTTGGTAAGGCCAATTTTAAGAATCAATGTTCTTCGACAGAAACATTATGGAATGAAAAAATAAATGATTGTAAGATGCCATCAAAGAAACAGAGGTAATGTTTTTATAGTGCTCTATACATTTTATAATATTTAATATTTTATTTTGAATAAATAATTGATAATGTATTTAATATATTAAACATGCTTGTAAATAGATTGGACAATGAAGATTGTATTGATGGTACATTGGAATCTGATGTTAAACCAACTAAATCCAAAAAATCTAAGTAAGTAATAGAATTGTAAGAAAAATTTGTATTTTGTTCTCCTTGCTGCGTCTATGTGCAACATACAGTGTAAAAGTATAACCACCATCACTATGTTTAGATACTGAAAGGAAGACTGAACTTTACAAACTTTTATCTGTGTTATGGGAGTTAAATGAAAATTATTCATATCTTTTATGTATATAGTAGTATTTTCCCACATCTTACACAGTTAGATATCTAGGACTTAACTTGGATAAGTGCCTCACTTGAAATAGCCATTTCTGTATTAAAAGACTAGCCTTAAACGCCCGTCTTCGCAGGCTACAAACTCTACTCACAAATAATAAACACTCCAGATTAAAAACTAAAGTTCTTATGTATAAAACTTTACTCAAACCTCTATGGACATATGGTACTCAACTATTGGATACAGCAAAAGTGTCCAATACCAACAAAATTCAACAATTTCAGAATATTGCCCTTAAAATAACTAATGCTCCACCCTTTGTTTCTAATTATACTTTACATAGAGACCTGTCAATTAAAACCATGATATAATATATAGTTAGATTCATACAACATCCAGTTAAGTGGCACTAGTGGGTGGCTTCTTATCAAGTACTCATGTATCCTTTATATCAAATATGCTTATTGTGCATCAACTGTACAGTCGTACAGATTGTATATATTATTGTGTAAAATATATATAATAGTATTGCACACATATCGGTTTTTTTCAATTAATGTCTTATTATGTTTCCTTTATTTTTAACACAATTTAACTTACATTTTATCTCAAATTGATTTAAAATATATTACTTATTAATATTAAATATGTAACTTAATTATTTTTCTTTAGAAAAACTATTATTTTGGATTTTGTATGAATTTCCATGTTTCAATGTTAATGTTATTTACTATAGTTTATTGATGGCAGGCCTAATGGTAATACTTAAAATAATTTTTTTCCTGTTTGAGAATCCTTATTATATTATTTGATATAAATATTATAGAAATAGAACACGACTCAATTTCTTAACGATAGATGGAGATCACCATTTTCTTAACATTATTATTTTTTTTTTTTGTTGCAGGGCTAATACATAGAAGATTAGTCAGAAATAAACATTATCTAGTATGGAACAATATAAAAAAAAATCAAAATAATAAACAAGCATATTTTTATGTTTTATTTAATATATTATTGACTAATAATAATTGTTGATTAACTTATCAGTATAAGAATGGGAATTATTCATAAGCTATAAACCTTACATTTAAGTGTTGATAGAGTTAAATAAATTAGTAAAACATAATATTTTTAAAACATATTTTTTTTTTTTTAATTTATATTGGCATTTAATTATAGATGTTTAATTTTTTTTTGCATAAATGCGGTGCTGTAATTTAAATTCATATATATTATATATTGTTATTAATCTACCCTGTATGTGCTCAGTGCCGTGATAACTGACAATTTACAAAATTATTACAGTATTTCTAAAATATGGGATTTTTTATGCATAGTTATAATAGTTTTTGATGAACTATTACATGTTGATTATTATAAAAATATTTTCATACAGAACCATTATTTTATATTATTAATTATTATTTGTCATATTTATGATTATGAAATATTATTTGATGATTTTTTAATTATATTATTAATAACTATTTGGCGATTATATTGTTGATCATATTATTGGTTGTTTTATTATTTACCTGTACCATTTATTACAGTGCTTAAAGTAGTTCAAAATGGGAAATGGACAATTTGATTATTAGATCTGAGGACTTCTAGTATTTCATATATGTCTAAAAAGTTCACTGAACACTAAAAGTGAATAGAGATCTATAAATGTGTTTAATATCACTTAAAACTAAATTTGAAATTGAATTTTCTCATTATACATATAAATGCACACAAGAGAGTATATTAAAAAAATTAAGAATATGTTTATGCAATTTTTAGATAAAATATAACATTACATTATAGATAAAGAAATTAATAATTTCACTGCGTGATTGCACCAGATATTACATGAAAAATATGTAGTAAACTAACTTAAACATATCATACCCACAAGAAATATTTATTTTTTAATTTTTTTATTAAAAAGATTACGCATAGCCGTCCAATTATTGCTGTTGTGACAGAATATGTTTCCGCCTACAATTAATAACTTTAAATATACTATTTCACTGTGACTATATTCCGTGTGATTCGTATTAATCGTATTCTTTTATTATTTAGCAAATAAATTAGTATTATTTATGTAAAATAATTTCACTTGTCTTTATTCTCTATGCACCTAACCACACGGTGAATGTTTTCAACTACCTATTTGTATGCTGTAGCCTATGGACTATGATAGCAAAATGTCACTATATTTTTATTTTAAAATAAATTATAATATATAAGTACTTAAAAAATTAAATAATTTATTTTTTAAATTCGTTTAACTCGTTTAAAAAAAGAAAAACTTCGTTCGAGCATAGTTTATATCCTCTACAAATACGATTTGCTCCAATTCTATTAACTACACATACATATCGCATTGTCGTGTGTAATAAATTGCTTTCTTGCATTATTATTCTACATGGGTATTGGGTACCTATGGTGAACGGACACATGGTTTTCCATTCTCAATAATTATTAAATTTGTACTTCCAAATTCAAACTATTAAAAACTTTATGATATATATAAATAACAACATTACAGTATTATACATAAGATATTATGTATTAATATTAATATATATTTATATTAATATTATTAAATAAATTATATAATAAATTCAAACATTGTAATTTTTACTAAAAATCGCTGCCGCCCAGTAATTAAATATATCATCATTTCTAGGTGACAAAAAAATTTCTCTGGTATATTAGTATATTAGTTGAAATATCCACTGTAAAAAAGAGTACCTATAGAGTATAGGCTATAGTAGATGACTACTGCAATAAACTGATGTTATTGATTATTATTTGGTCACCATCTTAAAATTAAATTTTATTTTGTTTTTTCTTAAACGTTCACACACTCTACGCATTATTCTATCTCAATTGTCAATATTTTGCGACTTGCGTCGTTTCTCAAATAGGCGGTTCATTACATAATAATGAAAAGTGTGTATATATATATTAGGTAGTATATTATTATTATTATTATGACGCCAACGAGACGCTGCTGTCGTCGGGGCGCTCAGCATGAAGTAATAATAATAATAATAGTAATAGTAATAACATTGTAGGGCGGCTCGGTTATTTTTAGGTCTCTCGCCGATTCTCGCTTACGTATATATATTGTGTTATACGAACGTCTCGCGATTGCCATATACTCTCCCGTGGAGAGGTCTCGTTCAGTCCGCCGCGTACACGCGCCGCCGTCGCGACAACAGCAACATTTAACGCGATTTCGAGAATTTAATCCAAAATCATTGTTTTCCATAGTACTTTACGGAGTGCGAGCACGCGCGTTTACCGCTGAGGCCCGAGTGTCCGAGTTCGCGTGAAGTATTGTACCGTTTTCGACGTTTCAACCTGTTGCTGTACGGTTCCCGTGCCCACGAATATAATATATTATTATAGTACATTAATACATTATAATATACCGACGATATTGTTTATAAGCACACCGGTGCCGCGCCATGCCCGCTTACCCCGTACAACACGTGCCGATCGTCAAGTCCAAGAGACCCGAAAACTCGGGGTTTTACAATGACTTCCGTCCGCCGTCTCTCTACTCCGTGTACGTTGATCGCTTATCATATTACTTACAACATTTGTGTGCACATTTTATTTGACGATATTGTCGTAGTGTATGTATATGCCAAGGCAATAGTTAAAAAATTATATATTTTTTTTTAAACGGTCAATTCTAAATTTTAATTTATCCAATTTTCACTCGTTAACCGCGTCTACTCCTGTATAACACTACTTGGCATTTTTCAGTTGAGTAGTTTGAAAGTTCAAACACCTGCAAACGTGTAAACAACGTTAAGAGGACGCCGTGTGTTGTTTTACTTGTTTTAGCATTAAAACATGGTGAAATATTGCGTTTGATAGAATCATATTGTTGTTATACCTTTAATATTAAGTATTTAAATAAATCGATTCAAAGCCTATAAAGGCAAAAACATTGTCTATGTTTGGTTGTCTGTTTTTTAACGAAATTTCATCTTTTAAACGGGTTATAACCACTTTTATATTCAGTCACGATTTTTCTCAGGGGAGGGGGCATACAACACATTTTAGACTTTTGCAGCGACTTTCATATTATAATTTACATCATTTGGAATACACGATTAACGACTTACACAGGCTCCCAGCCCTCTTATTAGCTCCTCTGCAGGCTACGCTACTTTTATTGTACTGTAAAATATTTTGTATAGGTTCTCACATCACTATAGGGTAAACAATTCGCCATTTTCACTCCACGCAATGGTTCCGAGTAAAGATACACATAGCTGGTGTAACTAGCTTAGAAATTTGCATATCATTAAAAATGTACGCGTTCAAATACGCAGATAACTTTTGCATTTTCAGACGATAGGTCACTGTAATCTCAAATACTGCAACTGATCATACAAAATTGGTTTTGCTAAACACGAATTTACTTCCTACGTCATAAAACTGATATTCGTAGTGTTCGTAAGACAAGCGCCGACGAGTTGCCTCGTTAAAATACCATTTATAGTAAAGTCATGTTGTTCAAAAATGCGCAGACATTCGTGCGATGTGCGATTTAAAATGTAATATTATGCGAACTACCGCCCAACTTGAAATATAATATATGTGATCTACCGTGTACTAAGTAACACGTCAAATTAACCGTTATGGTCAATTTTAAAATTAAAATTTTGCGAAAAATGCATAGGACGAATTGTCAAATGTTTAGTGGTAATTTAATTGAGACCGGGTACAAATCAATTCATAAATCCGATGATATTTTTATCCGCGATTTAATACAGGGTATTCGTAAAGTGTACGGTTAAATTAAAAAAAAAAAAATTATAATTGCAGTGCTATTTAAAAATTTTAAACTAATAATATTATCCTATACTTATTTTATTTTACAACATTTAAAAGAAATATATATTATTATACCACTTTATTTTATTAACATTTTAATAATTTATTGACAAGCGACTTAAAAATAATATTGTAGTATAGTTTATAGAATATAATATTACAATATGAGGCAGATCACAATTATCATGGTAGATGTTTGTCGTTTGGTAGATTGTGTACGTTGCATAAATGCCAATCATACATAAGTAGTGTCTAATAGAATGTATCCACAATTATCGAGATCTGTGGTCAAAAAAAATAAATTAAATAATATTATTTGTTTAACTTTGCTATATGTATGATCATTTTAAAATTAAAATAAACCAATAAATATTTCTTTATGTAATAATTTAAAAGACACTAACATGTAATTATTGTAACTCTATACAATATACTTAACAGTATGTAAAAAAAAGGAAGCACATTTTTAACACTATGGTTATAGTGTTATTAGGCCTGGTAGGCACTAATAGAAAAATAATTTTGTAAAATTAGTTAATAGGTTATGAATTGTTTTACATTTTTATTTTTTATAATTTAACCCAAAAGATGGAAGTTAACTAGTACATGACACATGTATGGTCTATTATAGGACTCCATTCATACACACCTGCTTTATAAGGCGTTTGATATAGGCAATTTTAATGGTAACTTAAGCAAAAATTTAAATGTCTAAATCCTAAGTAATTCTAAGTAACTTTCAAGGCGTGGTCTCAAGTCTTATTTGATTGGTTTGTGCTCTGAAGACTTCTTTTAATAAACTATTTTACTTGGAAAAGAATCGATAAAGCTACTGCAATTTATTATACATAAAAAATTAAATTGTCATCGCCACAAAAAGGAAACATTGACTATGTAATGTTATTTGATTTTATGGCTTTTAAAATGTAATAACGTTTTTAATTTTGTGATATCGTTGAAACAAAAATAACATAAAAAGTTCTCTTACTACTTGGTATATTACTAAGAATGGTTCCTGCCTGCGTCAGACGATTTTTAACAAATATCTTATGGGATTATGCCTGATATAGTCTGATTGATATAAAGTAAGAAGTTTTAAGTCATAAGATTTTTTGACTATTTGGGCTATCGTTCAAAATTATGCAATCTGTGACCTAACCTATCCGCACTGGACACTGATGATATTTATCACATATATTTAATAATTGATTTATAAAATAAGATCTGTGTAAGTGATCGAAACATGTATTCATTGTATTCTTTCAGTATTATAATAAATTAATATTAAATAACCTAACCTTGAATTTGTGTGGGGACATTTATCGTCCCTACAATAAGTATCGATTCCACCAACACAAGTATATTTTTTTAATTAGTGTATGTTAAAGTTAAAAATATTTAACTATGTTTGCCAACAATTTTGTAGGCATCTATCCCAAAAATTGAAAAATTAACGAATTAATTTTTTTTTATTACATGTCCTACTTAAGTTTATAAAAAGATTTGAAGCTGTATAAAAGATAATTAAAAAAAAAAATGATTCCAATTATTTCAATAATTACAATAATGAATTATTATAATATATATACATAATATATTAAGCTTTTATGTGACATCAGTTATTTATACCCATCCCCTCTCAAGAGCACTTAAATTGAATTACTTGGTAACTTATTTGGGCGCAACTGATTGATTTATATAAAAAATAAAAATACTCTATCTGTTTAATAAAAACATGATGGTTTGTGCATGCGATCGAACTATTTCATATTGTTATAGTTCAACTAATTAAAACTTATTTTTCAGTTTTAGTTTAATATTTATTATAATATTGTATTAATACTATATTAGATATAGTTTTAATGTTCATATTTTAATTCTAAAAAAAGTAATTGCATTTTTCAAAAAGAAGGTCACTACTATATAGAATACAGACCCTATGAGAAATGTTTTGAGTTAAACTTTATATCTATTAAGGCAGATACTAATATTATAACAGTTAATATTCATATAGATTAGAAACGTATGCACTTATATATTAAAAAAAATTGTAACTATATCACGTAATTATCGCAATATAATTTGAAACATGATCGAACAATTTCAGTAATTTATTATATTACTTATTAGTTATCATAAAACATTAAAAAAATTGTATTTACTTTTACAACTTATAATTATATACAAATATTGAATATTGATAAATATAATATTGTAGTATCTAGAAACTCAATAATATTAAACACACTTTTAAAGCTGTATTGTTCTATTGATTTTAAAAAATGTGTTTATATTATTTCAGTATCTACTGCAATATCTTTCCGATATTCAATATCCATTGCTAAATTTGTTAATCGGCTTTGAGTCATGTTAGCTCGGATATATGTGTTGAGAACATTTTAAAATTATAAATAATACCTATCACGATAAATACAATTTTTACAATAAAGAATTATACAATCTTAAAAGTATCTATGCAAATATTAACCGATATTTTTCTCTTTAGTGAATTAAACTGTTTTTTAATTTACGAATAGCATAATAAATTTGAATATAAATTTTCTTTTTCAAGTTTAATTAAACCCCCGAAAAATTGATAAGCTTACTGACAAATTGATCTAGACATTCTAGACAAATTGATAGATAATTATTTTGATAAATGTCAACTATTTGTACAAGATAAGTCCCACACTCCCAACGCTATGTGTAGGTACTGGCAAAATTTTTACAACAATGAGGTATAAGACTTATAACTATAAGGAACTCTTAAATATATAAAAAAAAAATAAAAACGTAGTTATATCAGTGGTCGGCAACCGGCGGCCCGCGCGTCTATTGTATACCGCCCGTTTTAAATTCTACGACAACGAAGTTTAATTGAGTATTAAAAATTTTTATTTTTGTCTGGCCCGCGAACTCTTATTAATTTATGAATGTGGCCCGGGAGTCCAAAAAGGTTGCCGACCACTGAGTTATAATATGTGCATTATGAAATACTTTTTAGGTTTTTTGTTTTTATTAATATTTAAAATGCTATAATTAATAATTCTAGTAATTTAGTTATATTAGTGAAATGCGTTCAAAAATATTTTAGGACATAATATTATGTTCATATTATATAGATAAATAGATACCAACACATTGTGTTGCATTGTGTAGTGTGTGCTTGGGTATACCTGAAGGCTGTTAGCAATTACCAAAACACAAAGCCATATGTACAAATAAAAAAATCACTAAACAAATTTACTCAATATAAGTGTTTAAGTATATTATTCAAAACTAAAATTAAATTCAATTAATTTAACTTACTAAAATAAGTGCGATCAAAAATTATTTTAATCTTCATCGAATAATTAAATTTTTAAATTGTTGTTCATTTAAGTTTCGTTGTTTATTTTTGTGATTTGAATGATAGAAAAAAAAACTGATTTGTATTTTAATATCTAATTACTTACACCCGAGTCTTAAACTCCTAAATATAATGTAATATATTTTATTAAATCATTGATTTTAAATTTAAATTATAATATTATAATTATTATCAAATGTATTACAGTGACTCGTTCAATATGACAATACCTAATGTACAGCAGAACCATACTGGCCCACCTTTTTAAATTTAAAGTCTGTCAATGGACGATCAGGTGTCACTCGGTAAATATTTCAAATTAAATAGAATTTCATACCGTAGGATAAAAAAAACTTGCAAAAATTGTTTATAATTTAAGGGTCTGAGGTGATTTTCTTGAAATGTTTGTTGTTTTAACAAAATTTAAATTCGACTGATATGTCTGTCTATTGTCTTTACCAGAAAACTAGACAATAAGAGTGTATTAATAATACTAAATAGCACTGTTAATCTACATTTTAAAGAATGAATGTTTAAAAGATAGTCTAATAATAATTAAAAAAAAATCTTATCGTAAAACGTGCAAAGTCTTTTGGCTCGGAGTCCAAAATGATTAAAATGCTTGTAAATTATTTTGATGACCTATTTTTTCAAAATATGGTAGCCCATCCGTCATTGTAATATTACATATTCTTTTTTGATAATATCATATCTCATTATTATAGTCATCAGTTTACTCGTTTAAAATATTAACCTGACATTGGCGTGTGTGTGTGGGGGGGGGGGGGGCATAAAGGCAAGTCTTTGTTTGTACGCGCATGAGTCTAATTATGTAATTTTTACCAAATAATGTTCTATAACACCATATAAAAGATAGGTACATAGGTTTATTATTGGATATAAATGATAGGAATTGGCATATTACATACAAATCGATAACCGCCATCCAAAGGATAATAATACGAATATTTTTATGCCGTCGCTGGTTTATATCAAAATGTGTAATTATGCGAATGAATTAAACGTTTAAGGCGTGTTTCAGATTGATTATTTTTGTAACGAAAAAAAAAAACAAAAAAATATTAGGTTCGGTTCGTTTCGCGTAAACATATTTTGGCAGACGGGTGACTGAAGTATTTTTAAGAGTTTTCGTCGCGTTTTGTTTATGCATGGAGATGAGTGAATTTATGTTCTAAATAATATGTACGTATGGATTGTTCATTTGCCAAAAGGAAATGTTAACCTATGTTTTAATAGTAGCACCCTTTCCCATGCCCACGAACGGAATGCTCCCTGAATTGTCGTGCAGCATTTTTGCCTGTTTTATCTGAAAAAAACACAACACGTTTGCGCATGTCAATTAAATATTTAAATCTTATTACAAATTCACTGTTTTGCTTTTCAATTAATCTAAGTAAAATTAAATATTATTGAATAACTATTTCGGAAGGACGACGTTTTTGTGGTATAATGTATAAATAAGTTATAAAAATCGTATAGTGCTTGTGTTTGTATTAAAATGAGTATTATTCTAATATTATTTTAAAATTTTAAATACGCTGTATAGACAAAACAGATTATTATAAATTTAAAACATTTAGAAGTCATTATTATTGTACCTAGGTATCTTGTGTAGACGTATAGTAGATGACGAGTGTACCTCTAATAGAGTTGGTTATACTATTAATTGATATTTTATAATACATCATTTGTGGTCCTACCATATTCATAATTAAATTTTTCTATTAGTACCTAATATGTTCGTTACGTCAGTTAAACACTAATTCATGCAAAATCTAATCGCAATATTACGCAATTAGGTTATTATTATTATTATTATTATTATTCAATTATTTAATTTAATATAGCTGGTTATTATTCACTTATAAATCAATATTGACGTACAGTAAAACTATGAGAATAGGTGCTTAGAATAAATAGGTTCAAATTAAAAGGTATAAATATTTTTTAATTTAATTGTGTATATGTAATAAATAATAATATAAATAATAAAAAAAAAATAACTAAAATCATTAATTTTTAGTTAGAATACTCAGAATTGAGACTTATGATGTCTTTATAAAAATATGTAAAAATATTTTTATAGTTTTCAGGTTGATAAAAGAAAAACTCATGAAGAACATTATTGTGTTCTATTTTTAAACTTTAGTTTTTGAAACTTAAAATTTACATTGAAATATTTTGTTAAAATTTATTTTTCAAACTCATTTTTTATTATGTATTTTCTATAGTTTTAAATATCTACAGAATAACTTACACGGGAATGGGATTTTGTATCACATTTTCAAGGTATGTATTTAATTAACATTTATAGAAAACCATTTTGATATGTCTATAAAATAACGTAAAAAGAGTCAAAATATTCAGAATATTATACCATGTATATAGAAAATGCTAATATAAACATTTAGTGAATATTACAAGTACTACGGTTATTTAAAGCCTGTGCTAAAGAAATATTAGAAATGCACATACTCACGCAACTAAAAAATTATTCCAGATGTTTTGTTCTCTATTATTTGTAGTGCCACATTTAAAATTTAACAACTACAAATAATACATATAATTAATAATATTTGTCCAGATTTTACTTGAATAGTTGTTCGAATATAAAGTTCAGTAATATAAACATAAACAATAGGGATAATATTTTATATTCAATTTAATATTTTTTTTTATAAGTAAATTGGATTATTGAACTTTCAAACATAAATTCTAATAAGGCAATAAAAATATAAATATTATAATTAAAAGTGTGATGTGATTCTGAAATTTAAGCGGTAATAATTGATTATGATAATATTGGTAAGAATTAAATACCTGCAGAACTTTGGTTACTGTGATTTATGACTTGACACTCAAATAATTCACGCTATCCATAACACACTAAATTTAACATTATCACCATTCATTAGTCATGCCTGAGCACCTGACTATAAATACAATTTAAAATATTTCAAACCATTGTTGTACAATGTACACCTTTAACAGCAGTCCACGCATTAATAAATAATGATAATAATATTATCAATGTTTATAACAAATAAAAAATATTTATCTGTTTTTATTATAATTCCTAATATTTTGAAAAACATATAAACCATCAAAATTAATCATAATTTTTAATTTTGAAGTACTGCAAATTTTGCGCGAGCCCTAAAAAAACTAATTGAGTTAAGTAATCACTTATGAATTACAAGAAAATAAGAAAATCAATTATAAGAAAAAAAATAAAACTCATCGTTGTAATATCAATACATTCATCTCATCATTCAGCATTTATAATTAAAAATAATTTCGAAATTTTGAAAATTTAAAATGTGTTACAATATTACACACAAAATATTATACATACTTTTTGTGATATTATTACATCTTTATCAGATGGGTTGCTCAGGGACACTGCAGTATGCCAGTATATATGCTGAATGTATATCATTTTGTTATTATTTTTTTTTTATCATTATCACCGATAGTTTAAAATTTTTTAACCAAAATATCAAACAATGTTTAATATTAATATTGACTCTGTATACGGAAATATATGAAATTAATTAATATAAGTGATAATTTTAATTTAAGTCATATACGAGTATATTATGACTTAAATTATATTGATATATTATGAGTCATAATATATCATTATCAATTAGTAATTACATTTCATTTTACATATTTATTAGATGACATTTGGACTTAATAAAATAAATAAAATATTATAGAATTATCAGTACAAATTAATACTCAAATTATTACATTAAAATATATCATGTCACAATAAAATATCCGATAGTAAAAATGTCACACATACAACGTACAGGTGCTTTGAGAGATGCCGCAATCTGTATCTCGATTACGAGCAAAGGTG
Organism: Rhopalosiphum padi; assembly: GCF_020882245.1. Classification (NCBI taxonomy): domain Eukaryota; kingdom Metazoa; phylum Arthropoda; class Insecta; order Hemiptera; family Aphididae; genus Rhopalosiphum; species Rhopalosiphum padi. Next base: position 67,980,449 of record NC_083599.1, read on the forward strand.
GCATCTCACAACATCTATAAAAACCCATACGACACATAAAAATGCGCTCAGTCGCTCATGCAGTTTCAGCTTATATTTTCAAAATTCATGTTCTTTTTAAATTTAAGTTAATGCTTTTTATAATTTTTGAATATTAAAATATTATTTCAATATATTTTCTTTTATTTTTTTAATTGCTAAAAATCAACTAATTCAATATCCAAGAACATAATTCCGGAGTGCAAATTCTACAGAAAAGTAAGGACATAAGGTGACATATTATATGTATTCAACACGTATCACGCTTAGTTCTATGAAAATATTAAATATAAAGAAAAACTCTTGTACTCATCCCCGTACTAAGGTATTAAGATATCATAATATCAATTAATAATATTTAAGTAATTAGCTAACGATATCAAATCAAACATAATATATTAATATCCATTTATGCAAATAGAATAATAATCTCAAATTATAACTATTAATGTCTTATTCTTAAATTAACTCATCATTCACCATTCACCATTATGGCATTATTCAACTTATTATTTTATTTTTAACTCATTACAAATGCTGTAATGTCTGTAATTCATATTAATATATTATATACATTTTATTCATATGAAAAATAAACAATGTATTATTATTTACGAATTAGGTGTATATTTTATTATCTACTATTTTATAAAAAATTATCCTGTAGGCGCCTAAAATTGGCTAATTGGTAGGTGTGTAATCAGTGTGGTATATATATAAAACAAAAAACTGAATGTTAAAAATGATATAAATATAACTATGGTCTATGCTACTATGCAATACCTCGAATTAAAAGAGCTGATATTTTAGCCGTTCATTTTTAATGTACCTATGTGACATAGCGTAATATATACGCATATAACTTCAATAGGATTATCAAAGATTTTTCAAGTATATTGAGTAAAGGGCAATGTTTGTATTAGAAAAATAATCAAACGCGTTTGATTCTAAAAAGTTTTTCTAAAGAAATGTTTGGCTTACATGAGTCAGGAATGTCCACAGAGCACCCGTCTCAAAAAAAAAAAAAAAAGAAATCTGAAATACGCACTACATCAAACAAATACGTAAAAAACAATAGAATTCCAAAATCTTGTATTAGCGGGCAGGAGGGATAATATATTATTGAATATCGAAATTATAATGTAAAAAGAATAATATACCAAATCGAATAACGAATTAAATTAGCATACTTACCCGAACGCGATCTGATATCTATATAATAAGATTCAATATTTATAATTTATAAATAAATGTTTCAGTTTGTACCCCTCGCCAAATTCTTTCGGTATGTTCAAACCGCACGGGTTATACAAACCTCTGGATAGACTAATGAGATACGAAGGAACCGGAGATGGTGTACCTAGATACCACCCAAGTTTATCTATTTTCAAGGTAAGCTATGTGTTATGTGTATTTTCAAAATGTTCATATTGTAAAGATAATAAAATATTTTACTTGGGTAGGAAAGTAACCACATATTATTATCACATATGGCTTAATAAAGTGTTAAAAATATCATATTGATAATAGCCAATAGGTCATGTACAGCTCAAAACATACATTTTTACCTATGCCTCGAAAATTAACTGTGAATAAAATAAAAATATTTTGCTTAAAATTTAACGTATACATTTCATAACAAATATATCATAATTACACAATTATTTAGGTTTAGTTATAAGTTACTTATAAAATTATATTTTAATGGTATATTAATATTAATAAACAATTTTAAACTTCTACGAAATTATATCATTTGATTATAATGATTTAAATATATTTTTTTAATTCGATCATTTAGATTTAATTTTTTTAACATTTAAGTGATGATGATATGTGATTCGTGATTAAAAGTGACAGACTATAATCATTATTTGCGATTAACTTTTCATATATAAAATTGAATAATATAATAGTTATAAATTATATATTATAGATTTCATTTAAATTCATTTTATAACATTTGAATTGTTTAAAAAAAATAATATATTACATTTAAAACTTTAATATTTAAATTAAAAAAAATATGTGATCATTTATTATTCTAACAGTAAATATTAATTTTTGCTATCTGGATCTAGTGTAGATACTGCAGTTTGAACATTTTTTCTTACTCCAATAGCCTGCACAATTAGATACTAATAAAATACTGCTGGGAAACGATTATATTTTATCCGAATTTATTACACGGGCCCTGTATTATTGTCTTTAAAGTCGATGATTTTATTCTAGGAATAATTTTCGAGTATGTGTGTGCTATAAATTTACATGATATATATTTTGTGTGATTATTTCAAATTTTCAAACAGTAGACGCATTCTCACACAATATTTATGAATTTATAATTAAAAAATATCACGTAACGTCGTTCTATTATTTACGTTTTAAATTCGAGAATTACCTGTCAAGTATATTAGTGGAATATATAAAGTATAGATTTGACTGCCTAATATGTGTGCTTTGGTAGAGTAAACAAGATTTTTAACAGCATTTTAATTATTATGTAGATGTATAGTACTAAACATATTTATTAATTTGAAATCGATATTAATATTCAATATCGATATTTTCTATTAAATAATTGACAATAATATTGGGTTAGGTATTAAAAATATTTTATTGGGCTAGGGAAAAATAAATGTTTCTAGATTCATGAAGTGTTAAGTACTAAGTATTTTATCATATGATTGGAAATATACGGACACGGAACTGCAAATAAAAGGAAAAATTCAGAAAATAAATTTGTTGTATATTAGGATGACATGTGCATGTATCTCGTCATTGCGAATTTAGGTTACTGTAATGGTGTGTTAAATGTGTTTCAATTCAATGATAAATTATTGCATACGAAAAACGATTCTGAACGGACATTGTCTGTCAGCCTTTATTTCTAAGGATAATTTATTATAGTATTTTTATATTGCTATTTTTTAAATTTTTTTTCTATAAATAAAGTAGGGTATATGTTCAACTAATTTATCCAAATACAGTCATAATATACTATAATTTTATTTTGCCGTTATTACAATTATAGGCTAATACCGATACATCGCAAAACTAAAGTATGAATAGGTTCGTAATATAAATAACTCAAAATTAATTTAAATATTTAAAAAATTTCATATACGCGTAGTATTAGCAATTTTTTGAACAAGTTTAAAAAGGATTAAATGTAAAGAATCGTTGGTTACACTTACACATTAAAAACACACACATTACATTTTGAATACTTTATTATTTGAAGACTGTCGACCACCTTGTCGCACATTTGAATACACACAGCAGTGTGACTGTCACATTAATAATAATAGCGGAACATAACCTTATCATAAACATTATATGCAGACATGCAGTTACGAAAAGTTTCAAGGTTTTACGAATAATATGTTTTAATCTACAACTAAATAATAAAAATTGTTTGAGAAGAAAATACATTGTTATTTTCTATTAAAATACGAATGTCCTCAACATTAGAATTTCAATCACTCGAAATGTAAATTAATTTAAGAAAACATTTTTTTTTTAAATTTCCATTAAAAAAAAAGCTTTTGAGGAATTTTATTAATTTTTACACTGAACGTTTTCGTGATTGGAGTAAGAACATTTTATAAGGAGTCTTTTCTTATATTTTCAAGGATTTTTCCTCAAACACAAAAAAAAATTTTGAAATATTTATTATGTGTAGAAAATGCTAATAAAAATGTCATGTCATTTACTTTTGTGCAGGTTTTGTATTCTTTAAAAATCATGTATCATATGATACATAAAATAAGTTAGGTATTTATTATTTTATGATCAAAATTATTTGATAGGTCGAAATAAAGTAAAAAAAGAAATACTCCAATAATTAGCTACAAGATATAATACGAAATAGATAATACATTTTATAAAAATTTAAAAAACGATATAATTTTATTCTTTATAAAAAAAAAGTAATAAATAACACTGCGGTTTTGTTCCATATGGAGTGGAGTTAGAATTTTCCACTATAGTTTCTTAGCAGATGTTAGAATGTTTTTTTTATATTATGCTGAACAACCTTTTTTACATCAACGGATGTCACTGAAACAGATCGGCTACAATATATTTAGTGAAAACATATCATTTATTTCCTTTGAGAACTTGGTATATATTTTAAAATTATTATATATCTACTTTTACTAGGTACCTACCAATTACTTATATTTTTCCGGAGCCTATAATTACTTGATTTTTTCGTATGAATAGTAGTAGTAGTGTATATAATATATATTAAGGCTGCATTACAATGTTCAATTTATATCCTTCAATCAAAATATACTATTTTGTATAATAATTACCTATTACAATTGAAAATAAACTAATAACAGACATATATGTAAACATAACATTTCGGTCTCGGTATAGATCTATTATAATTAGGGTCATAAATTTAACGATTTCGCTAAATTACATGAATTTCATTCTGCATTAAAAATAAATGTTATTAAAATTTGATTCAAGGCATAATCATTCAAATTAAGAAATTTCATTTTACAAAATAATATGTTAGCACAATGTTGGCATTAGTATAAATAAGTGGTAGATATAAAATATAAATATATACATATAAAAACTATTTTTTTAAATATTTTTATTGAATATTTGGACGGGAGAAAATATGGAAATTATTAACAATTATCATATAAATAATTTATCAACAAAAAATAATCTAGACTGATTTTTCATACATTCATTTGAACAATATATATTTTTTTGATGCCAAACTATTTCTTTTTTTTCATACTATATCATGACGTGTAATTTAATAATTTACTATGTAATACCCTAACCTATAGTACCGATAGGCTATATTTCAAACCATAAACACAATTTGAACGAATTAAATCTATAAATTTGATTTGGCGTAATTTCGCCTTGTCGCGCATTTTTTCCTATTTTATTAGCGCGCAAGTGTAGTCATCATGATGGACGCGCATTTTTTTTCGCAGCCCTGCGAATAACACGAGAACTGCTCGTCGCAGACGTCAACAACGACGACGGCCGTCGACTCGCGCATGCACTATAAAAAACGCTGTGACCGCCGCCGTTGCAGCTCGTTCAGCCGGCGCGACAACGACGACGCGCAACGGTACGAAAACCCAACCGGTTCGGAATGCTCCGGCGAATACGATGTAAGAAACGATGATGGAAACGTTTCGGTCTCCGCCGATTCGAATATCGTTCGCGACGGTCGCGCGACGGCGGGTGGGGGACGCGGCCGTCGACCCGGCGCGAACAACAACACTGCACGCCTAGAGCGCCTACGCCGAAACGCGTTCGGACCGCTTCGCCAGTCAGTCGCCACCGGTTGCACGGCATTCGGCTACGGGTTTCCACGTCGTCCGCGCAAATCACCGCAATCGCTCCGGCGTTTTCGCGCCGTCGTCGCCGTCGTTCGATTTTTTTCCGCGCAAATCTCGCACGTTACACTGCACCCCCCCGACAACCCGGGGCTCTGTTCGCCATCGATTCCGCCGGCCCCGATGGAGGGGTTCAAGGACCAAGTGATGAACCTGTTGAACGGCAGCGAGGCCCTGTCCGGCGAAAAGATAATGTCGGTCATCAGCGAACTGCAGCCCGTCCTGCCGTCGCTCAAACATCTGAAAGTGGTGAGTGCCGTCGTCGTCCAGGACCGCGTTACCTACGCGTGTACCTATATCGTTTACGCGTTGTTCCGACGACCTGTTGCTCTGGATCGAGTAATGGTATTTCGTGTTATCGATATTGTCTATCGTCAACATTGCGGTTTAAATAGTTAATAGATAGTTGACGGACGTGCACGGTCGGTACTAGGAAGTACGAGACCCTAGGGGCGTTTGCTGCAGTCTTTTTCTAAAAATAGTATCATCTGTTGTTAAACTTCTCTCTCTCACTCTCTCTCTCTCTCTCTCTCTCTCTCTCCCGCTATTAATGGGTAGGTCGTATGCTATATTTTCCCGACAATTTTGCCTCCCCCCCTACAACAGACCACACCGACTCACTGCTTTAAGTCAATTTATGTATTGATCTATTACTGAGTATAAAATTGTTGCCGTGATGTGATTTCGTAATACTGACTTATTATAGTTATAATAATACTTAATACCGTATCGATATTTTCCGAGTAAACAATGAGTGATTAGTTTAATGAATAATCAGTAAAGCAATAATAATAATAACGGCGGTAATTACAATATTGCCGGTTTGGGTGGTCGATCATTTGGGATTGTCATAGGTGTAATAATTTTATCAACGTATCGAATTCATTTGACGGCGGTTTTGTAGATGGAATTTATGACGTCTTCCTGGTTGCCAATAGATTTTCTTATTGCGCAGTTTTTTTGCCATGTGGGGAATCGTCTGGAGAAAGAAGTTTACCGTCGTTTGTGCAAAAGGTTAGGTTAGGTTATCTGCCACCGTCTGCCGAGTTCCAAATAGTCCATAGTTGATTAATAGCTTAATCCGTGCAGCTGGGCCGCACGTTTCGCACCGCTTTGTGGTGAAGCTGTGGGTCTGCTTCGCTGGAAAAGGGGAGACGTGCATTTGGGGCTCTCGTCTCGTCAAATAGAACCATACGGAGAAAATGAAATATTGAAAGATTATGGTCATTTGCACCGATTTCCCTTTCATTTTTAATTGTGTGTACATTATAACTCATTAGTGAAGTGTATTATAGATAAAGACCTTTAGGAATACACGATTTTTTACATTTTTTAAATGGTAAAATACTTTAAGTCACTTGTGATTTAACAGACAATTAGTACACCAATTAATATGTTTATTAATATGTTTATACAAAATTAATATGTTTAGGACGTTAAGGTTTATTTAAAATCAATGCGAAATGCGAATGACCATAACTCGTTTAACTCATTTCAAATTTATTTGTATGTTTATAGAAAAGGTTTTATCTTATTAAATCGTGTCCGACCGTAATAAGCGAAATAACTGTAAGTACTTCTCGGATCCCATAAAAATTAAAAGTACAAAACTATGTTTCCAAGTACATATTATAGTTACTGTAATGTTCTCTAACGGACATACCTAAAATATGTGTCGTGTTTTCGTTCGTGCGCGACAACGATCGCAAAAACGATAAAACGTGTTTCTACAACGCGAATACGACAATGTATTATCTAATATATATATATATACATTTCAACTATTCATTGGCTATACGGCATTACTTCGTATTTTTAAAATCATAACAAAAAGAACAATTATTATTTTAGGGGCCTATTCGTCGGGTTTGGCGTACACCCCACACGATTTTTGCTGTGATGGAGGGGAATGGGTTTAACGCGCGGCATTTGAATGATTTTTTTTTACGCATTTCGACGAACACGGGGAGACCGGGATCTTGCAATACTAGTATTTGTTTTATAAATCTCGGTGGATAAATCTTTCGGGCCAATTATACGAAAAACACGACAAGAGCTGCGGATTTTTATATTTTTCGATTCTAACACTCGTAAAATCCGTCATAAAAGATCGTAAATTTATTAAAACGATAAAATATGTAGGCCAAGCCAATTGATCTCTACTATACAACAGTTATAATTATAGCAGTTAAGTATCGAGATTGTTTTATAATGTTTTAAGCTGCGGCGGCGGCAGCTCTAATTATAAGGAATGACTATGGCCCGGACGGCGATAACGGTACATCATCGATAACGACTGTCTGCGACGTTGATAGAAGTGCAGGCAGTGTGAATTAGAACTAAAGTCTACATTTTTTTTTAAACAACATTTTTTGAAAGATCTCACCGTCGGTTCAGTCACCGACCTTTTCGATTTTATTTTCGAAATCGGCGCCAATTGTTTGATGCCGATTTAACCGATTTGGGTAGGTACCTACATACAAAACTAATATGTAATAAATATGGTATATTAGTCATTCTCTTTTAGTCCTGTCTGGATTATGTTTTAACCGTTATTTGTTTAAGGTATGTAGACATAATAGTCTGACATATTATTTTATTTACCACTGTCTCGAAACACATAAACGCAGACATATCAGCTCAATATTGTTATATATCTGACGATCGACTATAGGACTGGTGCCGATTGAAAGACTATCTCACCTGTAGGTGTCAGATTTAAAGTGCCACCATTTATTACTCTTCTATGGTACTACTTATCACGACAAAATAAATTTTTTCTTTAGCTATTTTTCGAACGGTTGCTACTATTTTTATTCGCTTTCCACTATTATTAAAAAAAACTGTGTTGAAATAGATATTAAAAAACTGGCTTCAAATGAAATAGTCCGTTTTTCAGTCAATCAGAGTAATTAGTCTTACTTAATGTTTATTCACCGGACGAGTGTGTACTAAATTGATTACTATGTAAGTAATTTACAAATAAAACATTTCAAACTGTAAATATTAAATTCATTAAGTTATAACACGAGAAATACAAAAAATATGATTGTGCGTCAGGAAGTATTTTAGGTATACTACTGTACGCCTGTACATGTATTTTATATAATTTATACTGAAACATAATGCATTGAACCGGGCGCTGTGGCCTTTCTAAGATATCAGCATATCGCTGCGATGAGTGGTATAAGTGAAAACATTAATCAATTGTATCGCTACAATATAATTTCCAACGTCTAGAGCGTTTAAAAAAAGTTATATATATATATTAAAAAACAACTAAGCTTTTATTTTATTGTACCATTAAAATGTGTCCACACAGGACAACTACCTCCTTTTACCCCTCCACTTAATAGTAAACATTGCTTACAGTGAACTAATATTATATATCAATGTTTAGTATTATTTTGTAATATTATACATTTATGCTGTCTCAAATACATCATCCATTTGTTGAAACTTGAAAGTATAAGATTACGCAAGTCGTAAATATTAAATGGCAATAATCCGTGTATGTACGGTAGTTTGGTGGGAGGGTGAGATGAACACGTTTTAAAACGCCAAATGGATCTCCTCATCATATTCGAGGAGTCACGTAAACCAAAGCCCGCGAGCGGTTTTACCGCAATAAAAAATTACAGCTTCAACTGTTTTGATAAAAAAAAAAATAAATAAATGGCTTATTGGTTAGGTACGTTTTTTTTAAATGATGTTCTTATTCATCTAACCATAGAATCTATTAAATAATTTATTATGCTTATAATAATTTATTGTAATTAATATTCTCCCCTTTTGCATTTCGATCAATAATAAATGAAATAATTATGCCGAATTGTAAAAAAGAAAATCGATTAATTTCAATTAAAATTATTTAGTGATGAACTAATCAATAATCATAGATAATTAAATAATGTTTAAGGAACTATATTAGCTTACTATTGAATATTGATACATTAAATGGTTAGGTAGGAATTGTTCATGCAACTCGGAATTATAATAATCTGTATCGATTTTTCTTGTATCACAGTGGAATAATTATTGTTTGATACAACATATAGGTATATTAGTAAATAGAACGTCAATTTTTTCAGTTTTTAGCATAAAAACTTGAACAATTCAAGTCTATAAAAGAGTACACATTTTTTAAATTTCTGCTGCACAAAAATTTTAGTTCTTCGAGTTATTGATTTTTTTCAATGTACGTATGTTTATATTGTGAAACATAACATTTCTAAAATATAAAGACGCCATTAAAATTAATGAATCTGCTGCATCATTTTTTTTAAACGAAACTATTCAACCAAAATATACAGCTGTTACCATGACCATATTAAAAAGTTACAATTTTACCGAATTTTCTACCCACCTGTTTTTAATTATAAAACCCACTATTCACGATAAATCGTAAGTAAGTAGGTAGGTTGGTTCTAAATGTGAAATTCATGAAAATATAATATGCACTAATTATCAAATTTAAACTTGTATATTGAATGCCTCTTTAATATATTTTCAATTAATATTCAAAATATATTTGAACAGCTTGACAGTAATGATTACTGCAGATGAGCGATATCTATATCGCCTATATAGACTTCGAAAATCTGTGTAGGTATATAAATACATACCTACATAGAGTTATAGACTATAGCCTATAGGATATACATTGTATTCAAATTATTCTTAATTTAAGTAGATTAATTACATTAGCAATATTTTATTTGGCATTATCGTTATCTACCGTAGTTCGTAAATCGTGTTTTTCATTAACTAATTGGCTAGATTGCACGCTATAACATGCCGCGTTATTGTAACGTTATGCAATACGGTAGGTATAAAAACGCTAGTGTATAAAATAATAAAATGTAAGTATAAATAAATTGTACAAACACATTTGGTACAATGAGGTAGGTACCTATATTCCGTTATATTATGACTCTTCAGACTAGGAATGTGTTATTCTGAATGAATAATAAAATATTTTGTATAATGTATATTATTATGGTAATTGATAACTAATAACTATATGGGTGTGGATCGTGAGTGAATAATATAAATAATTTTATAAAGATAAGTGTATATTATGCTATTTTATAGATACCAGTCTTATCAAATATATTATTTTACATTTGTGACTTGTATTATTAGTAGACCTATCTAATAGAATATTAATATTCTTAGATATTCTATATATATACTTTGAAGCGAGTTTTGAAGTAAATTTTGAAGATTGTTAATAGACCAAAAAATTATTTTCGATTTTCATTTTTCAAGTAGAGTTAGGAAAGATATATCTTAAGCCGCCGAACACTAGTATAAATATTAGCAACCGTAAAGTTTTCACATACTTGTATTTTAAGCTTCGCACAGAATTGATTTCCAAATCGAGATAATTGCTTTTGAATTTAATATAATAATATTAATACATACCATAATATAACGAAACTATATAGTTGGTGAAGTAATACGAATTGCCCAACACACCGGAACTTGTACTCATCCGTCTTCATTAAAAAACAATATATTAAATGTTTACTAATAATCTGTATAAAATGAATATTAATTAGGTATATCAAAACGTGAATATTCATTGATCATTGATAATGCGTATCAGTTTTTACAATTGTTTTTTTTTTTTAGTTTTTTGTTATGCGAGGTAGATATATATTGGCTATATTCATATTTTCTCAACTATTTTTTAGTATTTATTACTATTTTATTAGTTTTAAAAATGTATTTACTTTTTATTATTTCATATATAATATTGATACTTATCCATTTGAGTACTATTTAGCGATAGTGTTTTGATTTTTATTCTAACACTTAATTGATGGTGTCTAATAATATTAATATATATAAATTATTGTTTGTAGATAATAATAATAGTACCATAGACCATGTATCGTTTATAATGCATAAATTTATGTACATTAATGTAGTATTTATACTCTTTTTAAATTTGTTTTTATATTTTAATACAAAAATTCGAGGACCAACTGGTTTTGTCAAGTTGTTTATTCAAGTTTTCTACTCCATAAATAGGTATTTAATATATTTTAATATTTGTTTGTAGGTTTATAATTAATTAAGTGTTTTAATTTAATTTAATTTTAGATTTAGGTTTTATATTTTCATTCGAAACTAAAATAAAATGTATAAAATCATGAGGAATATTTTAGTTCATAAAATAAAATCTGATTTTATCATAATTAAAATGTATTATTAAAGCCTGGAATTACGGAATGCGCTAAAAACGTATAAGATGCGCATACATTTATGCACTAATTATCATTAAAATATATTATACTATAAATTTTTGTATAAATTCAAATTTTGTTTAAAAAAAATGTTTAAATTTAATTAGCTAAAGAATTTATTTAAATATCTTATATTTAAATTAACTTAGCAACTATAGCATAGAACTGAATATGTTGACTTTGTTTTATTTGGTGACGAACGTATTGATTGAAATATTGTCTGTAAAATCAGACCTATATTGACCATTTAAACAAAAATGTATTATAAAATATTTTTATTTTTTAAATTGTTTTATGTAAGTTACATTTTTTTACTTAAGTGAGCGGGTTTTTTTAAATGCTTATTCAGAAGAAAAGTTGTCTAGTTTACGTTGGTTTTGTTTATATATTTTTGCTCTCGTTATTTAATAAATATTTTGATTTATATTTAATTTACTTTAAAATTGATATGTTTTTATTAACACTGAATGAAGACAAATTTAATATTTTATTTTTCATTATCTAAATCTCCGTTATAAGTTTGTTTAGAAAAAATAATTTAGTTAGTTTTTTATTTATTTGCAGAATAGCTTTTAGATGTTTATTGTTTAGACATCAGATTGTCAATTTTTGAAAATTGAAACTTTCTACTGGCACGAAACAAAAGTTCAATTGATTGTTTTTCAAATCGACCTGAAATAAAGTTTGTTATACTTACGTGTTTGCCGCTTGGCATATATTTATTTTTTTAAATACTCAAAATGGAGAAATTAACTATGGTTACCTATTTATTGAAGTTCCAATTATAACGAATAATAATGATATTTCAATATAACGTTTCATGCCGTATAATACCTAATCAATACAATTACAATGAATAAGAATCAAATAGCTTAATATCATGGACAATTTTTTTTATGTAATTGATTAAATTTTAAATTATGCATCTATCTAAATTTATCGAGTATAACCTAATACCTATACGCCATATTATTATTATCATCCAAAGACTATACTGGCAGGCACTATATTTCAATATGTATATTGAAACAGTAAAAAATATAAACGAAAACAATGTACCTATTCTTCGATTGGCTACAGTTTACAACCATCGGCCAAAACATACAAGTTTATTTTTTTAACTAAAATAAAAAATTTTAAAATCATACGTTCGTATCGTAAATACGAATAGGTGATGACCTTATAACGGGTTTGTTTTTCTATAATTTGCACTATACTATTATATACACATGGTCATAAAATAAGGAAATGCGATGAGCGGATTCGCTATGTGTTACATTGTTAGTACAGCAGTGTATAATATCATACAATAATGTACCGACAATAATATAGCGATGAACCGATATCCTCGTAAATAAATTATAGACTATACGTATTAATCGCGTAAGAAATTTACATTTTAGTGATTAGAATTTTTTAACACTCATTGTTACTATTATGTATTGGTGTTTAGATTCTGCGGGCTACGCACGTATGGATTATTAATACGGCCATGAAATCTGAACGATTATACGCATATTATATTATTGATGCGCCTTGCAGTGTGTATATTTATTTTATGATGGTATACGGCATACGTCATCGAAGACAAAAAAAATGTATAGCATGGCAACAGTTTTTAGTTCTTGGGTAGGTCATCGCATAGGATGCGTCATCACTGTCCCGGGAGCGGGAGTGTGATTATTACATTTTTATAATATTATCATAATTTACATTTTAAAAACAGACTATTGTACTGTATATAAGGGTGATTTGTTGATCTTCGAGTGATCGAAATGTAAACAAATATTAATAATATAGTATATAAGAATAATCTTTACATAGGTAAACTATACTCTACTATTAATGAATGACTTTGGTAATAATATTGTCACATTATACTGACTCACACGAATAACTGGTTTATAATATCATATATAATATTACTATGGTCAATACAAATACGCTTATGTCGACTCAGATTATAATTTTATATTTTAAGGATTATATTAACTCTATAATATGTGACACTCATGTTTTCCTGTATGCTACAACTATTCGTCATTAGAAAATTAACGAGTTCAAACATAATATATGTTAAATTGAAATTAAAATATTATATATATTGACAAATTGGTACCTATATGGTAAAAAAAACATTTGATTTTGAAGTTGCGCGTAAACTAATTTCCGCTCTGAAAACCGTTTTTGTAGAAACGTTTTCGTTGTGGCTGAAAAAATGTACACATAGTGTATAGCAAATAGCAATTAACGCAGTATAAGTCCAACGGCAAAATTCAGAATAAAAACTAGTTTTTATAGTCTATATCCTAAAAATTCAAAAATGTTTGTTTGAAAATTGATCGCCTAAAATTATTTTCTAGCATGTGATCAATATAGCTAGTGTGTGGGTTTACATAATATGCATATACAATAATATTATTGTAAACTGTAAACTATAAATTATATAAAATTATGATGCTTGATTGAAAATAGTTTTTTAAAATTACTGTAGATAATTTCGGAGTAACTATTTGACTACGTAAAATATAATCGTAACTAGTAGGTATACACAACTTATTGTTACTAATAGATATAGGTATCATAAATATAATTTAATTACATAAAATACAATTTTAAGTATTAATTTAATTGTTAAAAACTGAAAAAAGTTTACTGCAGGTAGGTACATATTTATATAATTTATATTTAAAATATTACAATTCGACAAAGTTATATTTGGTAGTAGCAAACACTAAAAGTCTGACAACGTTATGTAATCGTTGTTTAGGCTTATAATGTATAGGCTTATGTTTTAAATGTCAATTTAAAATTGTAATTATGTGTTCTTAAACTGTATCAATATTCACAAAAATAATCTTATTTTCAAATAACCATTGTCACTCAAAATCACAAAATAAATGAACAAATGTTTTTAACTAATTAACCTTGTCAAACATGTTGATTTTCAATATTCTAATAATAGTAAAAATGTATTATAAATTATAATAAGCATAGTAAAAACGCAGAGAGTCGAGGTGTTTTAACAGTTAGTTTCGGGTATTTGTTGTTTCGCTTCGTTTACCTCGCGTGAGATGTTGTTTTTACTATTATAAATTTGAAAGCGCGACCATCGAAATACTTGAAATCAGAACATATTTAATTATTTTGAACATTGAGCTAAGCTGTTTATTTAGTTTTTCAAATTTAGAGTGTTAAGGTTGATAAATTCTGTGCCTTAAAATGCGCATTCTCGAACCGATTTCTTATAAGTTACTTCTTCAATTCTAAATAATAAATAATTACTAGCTTCAGATCACCTCGGTTTAGATTATTTAAGTAGTATTAGACATTAGAGTTAGGGTTTCTAATATGTATTTTGTATTATGACGAACGGCTGGTTTGTGTTTCGTTTACCCCAAAACCATAACGTATACAGTGTGCATTTAGTAAACAATATTAATCGTGTCCGCTGTTCTTGTAATGTACGTATGTTTATTATAATATCGATGACCGAAAATAAATATTAACTGAAAGTAATGAGAAAATATTATCTTAATAAACAAAATGTACACTATACATAATATTATGTACGACCATTGAACCTTAAATTTCGAGACATATTTTTGTCGAGTGTATTGTATTAAAATTTTTACCATCCACCTACCATATGCATTAGGTATTCAGGTCAGCTTTCTCTTTCTCAGTCGAAAATGAAGTCCACGTAGCGGTATAATATGAGGCTTCAAATAGATAATAGACGGAAAACATTTTCTATTATTCGTGAATTTCGATCCATAAACCTCGTATATTGTTTTCTCGACGGTGCATAATATATCTATACGTGTTTATTATATGTTAAGTTTAAAAGAAGTTTACCCACACGGTTTATTATGTTTTAATATTCTTGTATGTCTTGTATTTTTATATAGTCTTTCTCATTTCTTTACCCTATTTCAGCGATAAAAAAATATTTGTAATTTTGCAATTATTTATCTATGTATAAAGTTGTAAGATAAATAATGAAAATAACTTAATAATATCACCGATGACACAACGAAGACTGTATTTTTAAAAAAAATTTTATAGACACGTGATTATATAAATACTGAATAAATAAAATACTTTAAGTATCTTTTAAAGAGGTTTACTTTTTTAAATTGTAACTGTTCTAGTTTTTTGTAGTTTTAACAATTGTTTAGTTTAGATTTCAATATAATAATAGATATTTTTATATAATATATGTAATCTTACGTTATTCTTAAGAGATCATAGGCCATAGCAATTTTAAATTGAACAGATAAGTATTTAAGTATTTAACTTGTTTAAAACCATTTAAATTTAAAAGTTTAAACTACAGTGAAAGTATTATAATATTTAATTACCCTTTTAGATAATGTGATAAAGTTCAGTTAAACAGGATTAATCATATTATATTATATTATTTCCGCTTTCTACTATTAATAATAAAAAAAATGGAATATTTTGAAATTGATTTTTTTTTTATGAGTAATTTTATACTTGGTTAGAAAAAATACATACATACATAAATATATATATATATATATATATTATGGGAAATAAACTCCTCTCTAATACTTTTTAAATACGATGATTTATCATTACTTTCAAATAACCTATTACCTATACAGTATACACACCATAGACCAATAACCCGACTGTGTTACGCGTTAAGGTTAGTGAAGCGAGACGAGTACTCTGCAATAACAGATAAGGATTTTAAAATATTACAATAGTTTTACAGGGAATTGACTAAAAAATCATAAGTACCTAATTTAAACTGTTTGAATTTTCAAATATGTTTCGTTCAGAATAGATTTTTTCAATATTAAAGTTGGCTTAACATTATAATAAAAGATAATGTTGAGAGTTGAACTTCGTTGAAAATATATTATCCGTTAAAAACGAGGTTAAAATATATTATATTACTGAAAAAAATCCAATTCTTATACTACATTTTTTTCGTGTACCTATAATATAGTTATTCATAATAGTGATAAGTTTGTAATCTCATTTGATTTTAGTATCAGTTAATATTTTATAGTTCATTTGTGAATAGTTAATTACAATTTTAAATTATTCTAAAATATATCAAATTTTATTTATCTCTTTATACGATAATAAATAATATGTATCTATATAGGTAAACATAAAAAACGGAAACGAGTAACTTATATAGATAAATACAAACCGGTTCAAGATGAATAATACTGTGATAAAGAGAGATAACTAGAAAAGAGTGCAATGTGCATAAATGTAGAAAAAACAATAAGATATAATATATATCATATATGTAAATAGGTGAAAAATATAATATTATTCAGCGTTTTTTTTCTATAGGCGATTGTTATTTAAACACATTCACCATTCACATACACATTACCTACGCGTTAAGTATAGTATTATTATTAATAGTAGTACCTAAGTTACATTATATAAATACGTATAATGCATCTGAATAGTCTTCTAACTACTAATCGCTTAGTTCTGTACAGTTACAAAATTTAATTTCTATTTATATATTTATTTAATATTATTATTACTTTATATGCGTAACGTTTTTGCAGAGTGGTGTGTACAGGAAAAATAAGGATTAATAATTGATGGTTCATTTTACTGATGACGTAATTGTTATTTAAAATGTTGAAAATTGTTGAGTTTGAGTCAATTTTATACATTAAAAAAGGTATAATAATTGATGTCTGAATCATCGGATATATGAATATTTTATAGTAATTTATATGAGCTAATGGTAGGTATTTAAGTAAACTACACGTCTATTAGTAAAAATTGACATTTATATATTTATGTCTTACTTATTTGTATTTAATTGCATATGAGTTATTTGTAATAAAAATGTAAGTAATGAATTTAAATTGTTTTATCATGTAAATTGAAAATATAAATATTTTCGAAATATTTATAAATACACCAATGTATAATTAAAAAGTCGTATAAATAAAATAGTTTAAATGTACATGGCTTGCAAACAAAATGAAATTCATTCTTCACACATCCTATATTAGACATTAAAAATGTTTTAATTCTTTTAACTTTGTTGTTTTTAATTGTGTAAATTAAATTGCATTAAATTTTTCGTATAAATTGTTCATTTGTTTATTGGGTGCTTTACAAAATTAATCTTTTGCACTATTTTGCCCGACTTTAATTTTGCTGTTAGTTTATGAATAATATTAAATAACCATATAGAACGGAATTATTTATTAATGCGATTTGCTTAAAGTGTAATCAAAATACAATATTACGTTCATTGACGAAGACCACAGTGCTTTATTAAACAGGCACTCTTTATGCGTTCGAAATATCTCCGGTACATATTCAGATTAAAATTAATATCAATTATATGTACATCCCTGTAATTAAATAATATGAACTTCAAGATTTCTTTATCGTTTTAAACTTTTGAAGCAATACAATAAATATTAGGCATTGAGAATATTTCCATGATGCAGATATCTAAATATAAAATTACATGATTAATATGATATTATAAAAATAACGCCAATTTATGCCAAATTAAATAAATTGTAGCCTAAGAAAAAAAACAAACTGTGAACATGAAGCACCGCATGATTTAAAACATCTTATTTAGATTTATAATTTGTATCTTTTTATATACTTATATATTAACTATACATATAATAGACTAATATTTAATCTTAAAATCGAAACATTTCTATATTTGTCGACAATTCAATTGCATAATACAAACATTTGATATATTGCGTAGGCACGTTTTGAAATAACTGTTACCTATTTTTCAGTCGTCGTGACCACCGTGTAGCAAATATAGGTGTATCGTATTATATTCGTGCAGTACCCATGTTAAGTTAAAATATGTGTTATGTCGACAGCCATGTATAGCGACCGATGTAAAACCTCGAATTGTGTTCAGAAATATCATATTTTTAAATACTGTAAATAATTGTTTAACGACGATATTCAATAAGAAATTAAACATAAATAATAGTCGTTTACGATCTCCGTTTAATATGCTTATAAATTATTTATATGATTCGAGTGTTGGCAGCAACATATCATTTTTAATTTATTAATTACTTCATAAAATCCGTATAACGTATTTTTTGTGTAATTCACACTAACGAAAATAATTTTTATTGATTTTTAAGTATATATTTTATGACTTATGGGTAGTATGGTAAAGACTAGAGGCACGTTCAAAATCTATTTTTTTTTCAATAAAACTAATAACAATCTTGTCACACTTTAAACCGTGGTATTATAAGTCAAATGAAACACAGGTAAAACATGATGTCAGTGTACGTAATACTACGAAAGTAATCTTTGTTCAAATAGATAATGAGTTTAATAAATAATAACATTGCAGGTACCTACTTAAATGTTATTGTTTGTTAAATATATTAGTGTATTAATGTAATGCACAGTTATTATAATGCCGTTAATCGTATATTTGTTTAACATTTTTTCAATTTATAATGGTAAAACACTGATTAAATGTTAAAAAGCCATGTGTTGCAATAGTATTTTTAATTTGTCGAGAAATTAAGACCATAATTCAAATTGAATAAATTCAAGATAGATTTAATACTTAATAACTACTATATAGTTAAGCATCATTGTTATCTCATTTACATCACTTATAACTGTAACAATATGTGCAGCATCAGATGACTTTTTTCGTACAAATTTAAATCAGTGGGATTGTTGGTATTCGGCGATAGTGATATTTGACAATAATAATAATGAATAAGAAAAATTCAATTGCAATACAATACATATTGTGGAGCAGTTATATTAATTTTTTAGTATATTTGATACTCGAATAAACTTGTATAACTTGTATACCTGTATAATTGTTTAAAATATTGTGTTTTGTATTGATTAACAGTCCTATAAATCTGTAAAATAAGGGAAAATATTTCTTAAATAATTTTGTTTTGGACTCATTTAGGTTTTATTTTTCGAACTCAGTAAGGTTATTCTTTCGGCTCAATCTGATCATTTTTCAGATTGTATGTGCACACACTAAGCATGGAAATGTTAAATGTGAAATTACGAACAAAAATAATGAAATAATAAAAAGTTTGTGAAAGATGTTATATTCTGCAGCATACGAATTAATCATTATATGCTAATAATATTTTTATAATGAAAATTACTCATATACATATAACATATTATTAATACGAATGTGTAAAACGGAAGTATAACTAAATACAGACTATACTTTTGATTTCTAGTAGTTAGGTTTAGGAAAATTCGCGTGACCATGGTCAAGAACAATGTTATTTATGTTGGAGCAAATAATCAATTGACATAACGTGTTTAACTAAATATCGGGTATTTAAATTAATCCACGAGCTAACAGGAAATACTTAACACATTTATTTACCGTTGACCATAGGCCATATAGACTATTAAAATATTGGTAAACAATCAAATAGTCATAAAAAAAAACTTATCTTTTGGCATTGGACTTGATTTGTCAAACCTGAATACGAAATTAATGTTGACGTATAAAGTGTGTTGTATAATGTACAAACAATTCTGATTTCAATGTCATAACAAATATTATACTCTGAAAAACAGCTACTGAAGCCTATTTTAATCAGTTTATTAAAAATGTATCTTTACTATCTAAATGCTATTATTCCAATAATCAAAAATTAAAATATAAAATTGATTATATCCAATATAATTTCACATATTAATGACAAAATTTAGCAATCAGTGTCAGACTTCGTTTTTACGAATTCAATTTAAATATCAAAAATATACATATAATTAACCGGTGACTGGTCGCTTAGTTTATCGTATAATACTACGTAGTATACCTATATTATTCGCATAAAATAGTTTTTTTATGTAAATTTTAATTTACTTTTATATTCATTAAGAATTATCCATTTAAGTATATTATTATTATAAGAACTGTTTTTTTTTAAACCAAAGATATTACCACAAGAAAAACAGTTTTGTATGAGCACAATATTTCAATAGTCTGGATTCTCGAAATGTCAATTATATATTTTAACGAAAACTCGATGTTTTATTTTTTCGGTATAATTGTGATTTAAATTACGCACACATTTATTTAATTATATATTATTTTTCAAACTCAAAGTTATACTAACTGTTATATTCAGCAATTAACAAAACTGCGTATAAATGTATAAATATACGTCATATTATCATGAACGTTAAATACCAGTATTTTAATCAATGATCATATATTTACAGTGTACTATGTCCTCGCCGTTTACTTTTATTCTTAAAATATTATTTTATAATGAGCACGTTCCAATTCATACAGTTGAAATAATATAGTTATCATGTTAATTTTGTTACAATATTTCGAATGCTAAATTAATCTCATTTAAGTGCTTATATGTTATGCATATTTACATATGCTTAGGCTGTAAATGGGCAGATGAGTTACCCATGTATATAGGTACTATATTATATACATATATATATTTTATATACTCTATAGTATAAGCGGGTGAAATTCACCGCGAGCACAGAGTTATATAAACATTATAAAGACTCATCTATATTATGCAAGTACGTAAAAGGCAGTCTTTTAGTTAAATAGTGCGACACATAAGTTAGTTATTAATTATAAAACAAGAAATAAAATCTATTAATTTTTTTTATCGACCATGAATACAATTTGTCATTGGTGACTGGGCCATTAGCATTACATAATATAGTATTTGGCATTAGAAATAAATATTTAGGATATTAACTTTTATTGTTTTTTAATAAATGCTACAATAGTATAATTTAGTCCTTATAGTAATAATAGATATAACTCAAAATTATTATCTAATATCGTACTCAAATTAAAATAAAGGAGAGAGAGCAAAGACCAATTCATAAATCATAATACTTTATAATAAATTTGTGTAGGAAAGCAATATTGTGCCTTTGTTAAAAAAAAATAATATTAATTTATTATTCAAGTAGTGGACATCAATCAAATATTAATTATCGCAATAGATAAAGAAAGAAAGAAATAACAACTAAAAATACTATTATCACGAGTCAAGAAAAAATATATTCACGAATAATTTATTGGTACATATAAATTATACACATTTATAAATTTATATTAATTGCTTTAGTTTCTAGCATAAAAATTTAATATAATTTATACACTTTAGATTTTATGTAATGGTAAAGTGAATATTGGCAGCTCTTTTTAGTTTTTTTTTTTTTTTTAATTCGTTACCCGTATATTCGTTCAAATAACTTTTGCTTAAATACGATGTTTTACACAATTTGTATTTAATTTTTAATATTTGAATTATTTTAAGTGCAGTTATAACTTTTAACAGCAGTTTGTATTAAATATACGTTTTTGAATAAAATACTTAAGATATAATTATATAGATTTTTTCACTAAGCGTCCGAGATATTAACATGCAGAAAAACTATATCGGTATCCAACTTTTGTTTTCCCCCTCGTTCAAAAAACTAGGAACAACTACCGAACGAGTGGGAACTGTTTACCACATTGCCATCACCCGGTCCTGTATTGTGTATTCACCAACTTTTAAATACATTATACGTAGATTGGGCCTCTAACCACCCCGAATAGTTAGCCTTCGGCCCACAGAATTAAACCACATTTAACCTAACTATACTCACCTCTTGCCTGCCTGTCACGTTCTGCAGCCTCTTTCTACCCGAATGTCGTCTCCACTATCTTGTAAAATGACAGCCTTTGTGTTTCCGTCGACGCTTCAATCCGTCGTCTCAACGATGTATTATCTGCGGGACGAGCCCTTGTCGGGGCCTTTAGAATCATATTATGGACATCTTCGAATCGCAGTTGCAGGTTAATATCTTACTAAGTGGATCTATGACTTAAAATAGCCTCTAAATTTAATACGATATTGTATAATCTTGATTTTTCAAATTTTCAGAAAATATATCTGTTGATTGTCACAGTATATTAATACATAATATTATATTATATAGTGAGTAACTACAAGCACTGTCATAAAATATTTGAGTATTTAGTTAAAATTTGTATTTAA
Source organism: Rhopalosiphum padi (assembly GCF_020882245.1). Lineage (NCBI taxonomy): Eukaryota > Metazoa > Arthropoda > Insecta > Hemiptera > Aphididae > Rhopalosiphum > Rhopalosiphum padi. The sequence goes on from NC_083599.1 coordinate 68,003,150, forward strand.
ATTATATAAATACTCACAATTGTAGGAATGGACGTTTATATGATTTAGATTTAGCTTTTTAAAAATCCTACCCACAAGCTGACTATCACAAATATTAAAATAACACGAAAAACTAAAGAAGTGATGTGATAACAATATGTCAATATGACAACCTATATAATATTCTAATTTTAGGATTTAAGAACTTTGAATTCAAGTACCACTATTTTTTCAGTAATAAAATTATTATAAAAATGTATACACAAATTGATTTGTGTGAAGAAGAAAACCAACCCACATCATCGTTTGATAAACATTTATAATATAAAAACCGAATTTCGTTATAATATAAACAGAATTAAGAATATGCGTACAACATTATAGTATTATCACGAGGTTAGTAATTTTATTTTGTTATTGTTTACGTATATTCGACGAAAAACTATCATGGATGCTTATGAAGTTAAAAATTTAACTTCGAATGAATAGACATTACACTTCTTTTTCATGATTAACTATTCAATATTATTTTAGAATATTTAAAATTATAACTAGTTTTAACCACTCTATCCTTTTGTCTGTAATATTACTTTTTTTTTTATTAGTATTTTGTTTCTTATATTAATCAGAGATATCACATTTATAACCATTAAATTTGAAATTTCTGGGACTTATTATACATTGAACCTGCTGTACGTGTCGTACCAATTTATGCACAGTCGTTTATCTGCAATTATTGAGCTATAACTGTTGTAGAATTCAAAAAACTCTAAAAGAGAACTTACTAGCGATATTTTTTAAGAATTCAAATATAGGCCATATTATAATTACGTGCATGCCGTGTGAATGTGTGCGTAGTAATTGTTCATTATGTTTTATTCATTAGTTTGTTGTGTGACTGTATAATATTGTATTGTGTGGAAGAGATAGCGGGGCGCTGCCGCATTTACACGCACATGTCATCGATCAGTGGTTGATAATTATTAGTTTTCACGAAAAATCATTTATTTTTTATCCATCAAGTTTCTTTGAAAACTTTTTTAAATTTTTTATAGAGTTTATTCGAATCGATCGTCCCACTTTTATGGTTTATTTTTAATTTTTATTAAGTTTTGTCTATAACTAATGTTCAAAAATTCTTCGATTTTTCGGATTTTTCGGATAAAAAGTTGGTAATCTTGCGCGTTTACGCACATAATGTTTTCGGTTAAATATACGTATAGCTCGTAAAATACACTTTTAATAAAAAGTTACTGTAGCTGCGGCAGAACATAATAAATAATAATAATTATCGAAAAATTGTTTATACAATTATGTCAATTCGTATGCGTATATGACTATTGACTATAATAAATCGTCAGTTCTGCATTTTGTGTGCAACACTATACGATACATTTCAGGAGCTGGGAACAATATTACATTTTTAGTAGCCCACTTTAAAATAAATATAAACAATAAACGCTATAAATTATAGTAAAATTGTATAATATATTATTTTCAAATTTAGAATTCTAATTAATTAACAACACAGAGGTGGGAAGTACAACTGTCTTAAAAAATAAAAACAAAAATATTTAGGCATAATTTTACTTTTTATAATTGTCTCTAAGTATAAATCGGTGGTGAACTTTTTACATATTAAAGTATCTTTATTTTTAAAGTTCCAAATTTTAATAACTTTAAGACAACAATACGTAATATAAGATATGTGTGACGAGATATTTCATTTTTATTGTATCCATTATATTAATAATCATGATATTGTTTCGCGCAAAAGGGTTAAATTATTGTGGTTTAATTGTCTTTTCTACCATATAATATCAACTAAGACATGTCCAGTTATAAGACACCAAAATTTGATGTGTTATAAATTGTAAATATGGTAAAATAGTCTTAAAATATGCACTGAGAAAATTAGTGTTTTAAAATATACAATATTATTTTATTACAATATATTTTGTTCTTACTCGGCATATTAATATAACGTAGTATATCAAGACAAATATAAGAATGCATACTAGTTTGAACCTCCGAAATAGTTTCTACGATACATGCACATTTTTTTACGTCTAACTAATATTTATATACTTAATAACAATAACAATAATAATCATAATGATATGTATAATTCAAAATATAATATTAAATTGTATTGCGAAATATTGACACGCACATAAATATGAAAAAGAACCTTCATAATAAGATCGAATATAGATAAGGAAGTACACAATATTCATTTTAGTACACAGAAATACATTAATATAACAATCGCAATATTGTCTATTATCGACAGAACTAGATCGTATACATTATATTTTATTATTTTACACGCGTCGTCGTACGTTGTGTAGAATATAAGATGCAAAGCAAATTAGATCCTGTACCTAGTCGTCAGCCGACAATCGTATAGGCGTATTTTATACAAACAAGTAATTCTTATTTCGTTTCATTTTGATTTTTACTTAAATAATCATCAAGTATGAATAAAGGTGCGCTTGATAGTTTTGTTAGACTAGTGCCAAAAACACCGTCTACTAATGCATCATTAAATCAAAATAACGAGAGTCAAGAACACGGTCAATCAGTGTGTGGTACATCGATTAACGCATCCAACATCGTGAGTACCAGTTTTATTGACGTAATTGGAACAGTTTCAAAGTAATTCGTTTATTACTATTTACTATCAATAAGAACATTTTTAAAAGAATCTAATGTTTAAAATACATTGCTTATAGCAACAAAGTTTTATATTTTCCTGTTTGAAAATTGAATAAAAAGAAACTTTCATTTCAACATAATATGTTGAAAACATTGGAATGGTTCAATAGTTGGCGTAATTTAAAGAAATGTATGTGGCCATTTGAATTTATTAATCATTGTTGTATATATGTATATTCGAGAAACGGATCGTAGAATAGTTTCAGCAGTAGAAAAAAAATTGTTTGTAATTTCATTACTATTGTCTGTAACAAACATTTATGGAAGAGTGAATTTCTATTGTCATATTATTCGCAAAATCCTAATCGCGTGATCTATCATCTGCTGTCAACTATGCTGTAAATATTGTAAAAAAGTTGAATTATACATGCGACAAAAAGCAATCTAATCATTTTCAACAATCTTACAACAGACTTGTAAATTATATAAATTGCATTTTGAAGTTGAAATTAAAATTCATTGTTTTACGAATAACAATAATTAACGGGATAATTATTATAGTAATTACTTTAACAACCCCCTCCCTCTTCTACCCTGACAAGAAAATTTTAAAATATATTCATTTTTATTTTTTTTTGCTACACTTAGTTGATTTTATTTTAAATCTGGAAAATTTGGAAAATAAAGATATTTTTTTATCTATACAAATAGTGTTACAAAAACTCGATTTTGTTAAAAACGTAAGAAAGTCGCTTTTATTTTGTAGTTAAAATGTCTGAAAAAAATATATTGAGTGATTATTTACTTTGGTGCGAAAAATAGAAAACAATATACAAGAAACCCTCACATTCGTGACAATTGAAGGCTCGCGTGATTTCAATTTTTAACCAAATATAAACCATGTCCAACGAGTGATAGCAATTGTTCTTGACAAGTGACAACATAGGTTGAACGATTATCTTCGACATTAAAAAAAGTAAAATTACAAACACTACGTATTTAAAAAATATAATTGGACATGATAATTTAATAGAGCTAACTCTTAGGTATATGATCTGCAGTTACACATGTTCACTGGCAAATAACCATTTCACCAAAATATGTTTTAAGTATTAAAGCAAAAAAAAAAATGTTTTTTAATTTATAGTTATTGTATACCAATGGTTTTTATATAATATACGATATTACCTATAATGTAGGTAATATTAATATAAGTACCTATTATTTATTAATAATAATACATTATACCAATATTTATAATATTATTAATTGTTTTTTTTTATAGAATATTTTTTCTGTTTTTTATTAAAAATGTTAAAACGTTTAAGTTTTTAACTATTTTGATATTTTGTAATTTTTTAAAATTTATCCTCCCCTCAAATTAAATCCTGGCCTGCAAGCCCGATCCTCAGTTGTTATCATTCACAAACATTTTATTCGTTTAGTTTCGTCTAGTGTCTTATCAAAACTAAAAAATCCCAGTTTACAATCCCATCGCCGGTACAATATCATGTGTAACAAATCCGCGAACGATCTGTGACCGACGTCCCTTCGAGTTTCCCCGACCGCTTACCGACGGGTTCGCAAAGAATCGGCCGCACTCGTCCGAATGTTGAGTATCCCTGCGTCCGACCGGTGCCGGGCGATCAATAAAACGAGACACGCGGCCCAGGACAACGACACGCCTTTTTCGCTTCGCCCCAAAACGTCGCTGTGAAATATATAACAATTATTATCGCCATCACGCGTTCCATTATCCGGTTAGGGTTCAGTGGCAGTTAGACCGTGGCCGTGGAACGTATCAAAAGACGCAGCGACAACAGTATTGTTGTTAGGCTAGGGACGCCGCCGCAGACGTCCGACGCGCGCTGTTATTATATAATAATATAATAATAATTCGACCAGTGAATCGGTGCAAATGCCTTACAGACACGGGAAAACGTTGGTCTACTACGTAAGCACGGTTTTAATTACATTTTCTTATTGTTGTGTACACTGCACGTGACGTACAGGCACCCGAGATGTTTGGATTTACGCATTGCTCGCTAAATTTTTTCACTCTGGTCAAACCACACCCGTTTTTGTTTCGCTACTGCGATTACAGTACATCATACTATAGGCACACCCGTTTCGGTTAGGCGTGCGAATCACGCGATATCATAGTTTTACACATTATATTTATCAATTGTTACCTGTACGTTGTTGTTTGATATAGGTATACCTATTCGTTCGTGTACACAATACACATATTACATATAATACGACCGACGCGAACCGTTTAAGTTGGCTTACCAAGCGGCAACAGGTCGTCGATGTATTTATGTTTTTTTTTCCCACCGTTTAAATTCGAAATTTGGACGGTCTCACACATGCAGTGATGATACGTATAGGTTCAAGGTTGTGTCACTTACATCTAAGGGCGAAGACTTACAACAATATAGCGCCGAAACGCGGATTTTTTCTCTTTCGAAATCGTATATGCATTGCGTCATTGCAACAATCTGTATTATGTAATCGAAAGTTTTTGTATAACGCGCCTATGTGTTTATTGAACTTAATTTATATAGTTTTTCTTGCTGAACTACTGCACTGCGTCAATACGTGCACGTAAATTTAACGAAATATTTGTTGTATTTTAATTTATCAGCTTGTATAAAAGAGTTTAGTTATGTAAAGTTAATTCCGTAGAAATTCTAACGTTGATGATTTAAAATATAAACGAGAGTTTATCTAGAATAATTTGTTACTATTAATGAGTAACTATTTATGGGTAACTTACAGGACTGGTGTATTGTATTACATTAATAGGACTGTAACCAAAGATAAATGGGTATGCAAATTATTAGAGTTAATAGTTTGAAGTAGTATCGTAATCGACGTACATTTACAAAGAACATGTTTTAAATAAAATACAATATCATGGAAAATATTGCTCGTGCTTAATGTAAATTAAATGTAACATTGTAATATAATAGAGTTGGTACACTATAATAATATTATATTTTATATTTTATTTTTGTGAACACAATTTACACAAAATACATAGGTACAAACAGATTTCCGACATGCATAGTCTTGGATTTCTACACATTATGGCAATTGTAATACACACACACACACACACACACACACACACACATATATGTACCCATAATATAACATATTGTTACATTGTACGTAACCCACCAAATTGGTAAATGACGGTACATGGTTTTAAAAAATATATATTTTTTTGATAGCGTTCGTCGAAATGGTAGTGAGAAATTATAAACTAAAAACTGTGACATTTTAACAGTTTGAAAATATTTTCAAGTGTTAAATTAAAATAATATAAAACATTTAGATACCTGGATATTTTACATGACACGATATGAAATGCGTGCAATATTTTATATTTTCATAAAATGTAATTCAATAAATAATGAGCCGAAACATTTAACCTGTCAGTTATTATAACGTTGTAACTCCATTGGGGAATATTGACCTTTACTTTAATGAAACGAAAATGATATAATCATAAAAAAAGACAATAACGAATGTTTTAATGTTAGCAACATATAATAAAAAAGTATTAAAGTGTTATTAGTTGATCGTGGTTGGCGAAACAATTTTGTTAATTTTCATTAAACAAACAAATAAATAAATAAATAACTTTATTTATTGTCATTTTTCTAATGTTTAAGATTGGTGAACGGGGTTCTGGTTTTCGACCGAGAGCCGGAGATGTCCAGGACTTTGAAGTACTTCGTGACCAATGTTTACAACGTGGAGCACTTTTCGAAGATCCGGATTTTGATACAGTCGACTCTTCGATATTTTATAGCAAATCGCCAGATAAACGGTTTGAATGGCGAAGACCAAGCGTGAGTATATAGGTTTTAGATAAATCGTATTAAAAAAAAAGCAATAATCTGATTATTTAATTAAATAACATCAATAATTTGTTTCTTAGGATATCGCGAGTAATCCTCAATTATTTATTGAAGGCGCTTCAAGATTCGATGTACAGCAAGGAGAATTGGGTAAATAGAATGACAACTTAATTATGTAATGTGCTTGTATTCATTTTGATATTTAATTACATTAAACAAAATTAATTTAAATATACATAGTACTAAATTAGATCAATACTCTAAAGTCTAAATAATATGCAAGTCTGTAAACTCGTTTATTTTGACACTTTGACAGGTGATTGCTGGTTGTTAGCTGCCGTAGCCAATTTGACTTTGAACGAAAAACTCTTTTATCAAGTAGTGCCAAATGATCAAGGATTTGATAATAAATACGCCGGTATATTTCACTTTAGGTAAATATATCATTCATTTTATTCGATATTTGGATCATATTATATTCTTTGGTTATTTTAGATTTTGGCAGTACGGCAGATGGGTTGACGTGGTTGTTGACGATCGTTTACCGACTTATCATGGAAAATTAATATTTCTTCATTCGGCGACCGAAAATGAATTCTGGAGTGCTCTATTGGAGAAAGCCTATGCCAAGTAAGCAGTTGAAAATATTTATTGTCCATAACTATCTGATTACTTTAGTGTCATTAATATGATGTAATGATTTTTTATAATGAGCATTTTTATTTTCACCTATCAGTGACAAAGTACAATAAATAACACAATTGATATTTGATACCAAGTATTGTATTGTCGAGTAAAAAAAAACGCATATTCTTTGTCTCTTCTTTGTTAATAGTGGCGTAGGATTTTTTCTTAGGGGCGGGGATATGTATTATTTATACATGAATATAATATATGCTATATTTAATCCATTATTTCAGTAACTTGAGAGTTGCGAGAAGCTCCCTTTCACTCTTTTCCTTCTTGCCTTAAAATTGTGACGATGTATAAGTAATAACTAGAGTTAGGATGTTGATGACCTAAAATACACACAAAAATGCCCTAAAAGCTTAAAAATGGTCTAAAAAACTAATTAAGTAAGTGAAAAAAATGTATTTATAAATAATAAATTTTTATTAGAGATATGGGCGTTATAATGGGTGAAATAGTAATTTAAAATATTATAATATTAATAAAATAATAAACGATAGTATACATTTACATTTTAAGCATTATATACAATTATGAAAAATAAAAAGTAAAATATAAATAAAATTAGATTTTAAATAAATTAAATTTGTTTCCAAACTTGAGTTTAACACTTGCTCTAAAATAGTAAAATCTAAAATTGCCCCACATTGTACAAAAATTACAAAAAATGACCTAAAAGATGAAAAACTGACTTAAAAATGTTGATAAATGACGTTAAAAAACAAAAAAATGCAAAATAAAATTAGAATATTCTGCATCAAGAGAGCATGAATCAATTTTTTAGCTAGAATAGCATTGTATAGAATTAAAGAAAAAAATGCAAAAGTCATCGACATCCTAACTCTAGTAATAACTAAAAAGTAATGATAAGTAATAAAAATGTTAACACAGAACACATTGATAATAAATATATATTTAAGTATAGTTTTAATATATATTCAAAGCTATTATATATATGTATAATAGATTAATATGTGGTATTTCAATGTTATTAGTTAATATTTTATTGTATTATTTTTTTATTTAACTCATATTCATTAACATATAATATAACAAAATCTAACCTTTTATTTTTTAAACTCAACTCATAAATGACTTAATTTGTCATTATTTTTATGTGCGGGTGACATGCCAATAAGACATTAAGTCAAACTCGTACATTCTATTTTTATCTGTATGAGATATTTTAACTAGTTAAGCTATAGCTTTTTTTAATAAAATTATGGTATCCATAATTATTATACATAATATACTGTATCCTATAAATTTAAAATATTCCATGTTTATGTTTTATCAGAATCGATATTAGATAAGCAATTAAGCATTTAGAGTACCTATAATAACTTAATTATTATTATTTGACACGATGTTCATTATTTGTCGTTAATTTCATATTAATTTTTTTCTGAATCATAAAAAATATCCATCTTTAAACAAAATAAATGAAATGCCTTATAAATAAATATTTTCAAGTGATACAAATAATTATGAAAATAATGTCAATAAGGGATCCACAATTCCCTCCTCATAAATACACCACTAGCTGTTAATTTAATATTAAATACAATTATTAAAATTATGTAAATAGTAAATACCATAATATGATATTTATAACTACAGTAACTTCATATTTATCGTTATAATGTTTTATTCTGTCAGTCAAATGTTATAGTACCTATGTTATTTATTGATGAATCATAATATTGAGTAGGTATTAAAACTGTTGATTGCTGCCTCTTTGATCTTATTTCTGTTTACATTATTTATATTAAATATTAAGGGTAATAAAAATATTTTATCTACTAGAATCCACGGATCATACGAAGCATTAAAAGGAGGTAGTACGTGTGAGGCTATGGAGGATTTCACTGGTGGTGTATCAGAAATGTATGAATTAAGTGAAGTTCCAGCAAATTTATTCACAATCATGCTGAAAGCTTTTCAACGACAATCACTTATGGGATGTTCTATTGAGGTAAAATAAAAAAATTTAATGTATTAGTTTTAATAAAAGTGTAATAAATATTTTTTTTCACATGATATATTATAATTTTACTTCATACAGGCTTATTGTCCTTAATCACTGGTTCTATGGCGTGGAGAGGTAATAAAACTAGTAGAGCCTATGTTTACTCTCCAAAAGTCCCAAAATGTTTATCCCGCTGTATTATAGTACAATATTACTTATAGTTAGACAATAATAATTTTCCATTTTTATATAATTTTAATTAGTTTAAATAATTGAAATATCCACTAGGTAAGATATTGTACTTGGATAGATCTAATCCAACAGCTTTAATTTTTTCCCAAAAACAAATTGTAATTTAACTTTTTAATTTCTATGAAAAATATGTTTTAACTTAATAATCTGTTATTTAAAAAGGCTGACCCAAGCGTTACTGAGATGGAAACACCACAAGGATTGGTTAAAGGTCATGCGTACAGTATAACCAGGGTAACATATGTAGACATTACAACTCCAAATACAACTGGTAAAATACCTCTACTTAGACTTCGAAATCCATGGGGTAACGAAGCAGAATGGAATGGTCCGTGGAGTGATAAGTGAGTATTATTTAATGTCACAAGTTGTTGTGATTTATAATATTAATATCTATTATCTAGGTAGATAATAAAGGTAAATCATAAAAGCGTTATTATACTTATTGATTAAAGTTCCATATGTCTTTTATAGATCAGCTGAGTGGAGGTTTATATCTGAGTCTGACAAACAATCATTAGGTTTGATATTTGATGCTGATGGTGAGTTTTGGATGTCATATAAAGATTTTGTCAAATATTTCTCTCGGTTGGAAATTTGCAATTTAAATCCCGATCTGCTAACCAAAGAACAACTTGGTACAGACCACAACAAAAGATGGGAAATGAGTGTATTTGAAGGCGAATGGGTCCGAGGTGCTACTGCTGGTGGATGTCGTAATTTCCTAGGTAAAGTTTTTGAAACTATTATAAAATTAATTGTGATATAATAATAATTTAAGATTTTTGATTTGTATTTAGAAACATTTGCAAGTAATCCACAGTATCGTATCACATTAGAAGATCCTGATGACGAGGACGATGAGCGCAAATGTACAGTAATTATTGCTTTGATGCAAAAAAATAGACGTGCTCAACGAAAGATAGGCGCTGAATGTTTAACAATTGGATTTGCTGTATATCAGGTATTAAAAAACAGATATTATACATATTAAACTAAATATATATGTTTATAATTTAAGAAATACAATAGGTATGCAATTTATTTATTTAAATAATGTATGAAAAAAATATAATTTGTTTTAGCTCATCAACCCAGACTCTTTGCCGAAACCACTCGATACAAATTTCTTTAAGTATAATGCGTCTACAGCAAGAAGTCCCACTTTTATTAACTTACGAGAAATCAGTAGTCGATTCAGTCTACCGCCGGGTACATATTGTATTGTGCCTTCTACATTCGACCCGAATGAACAAGGTGAATTTTTACTTCGAGTATTCTCAGAACATGAAAATAACATGGCGTAAGTGACAACTATTATTAACTCTTCAAAGTTTGTTGTTATTCTAATTGACAATATTTTTATAGGGAGCTTGATGATGAAGTAGGAATGGGCGAAATCGATGTGAAGGTAGTACTAATATGCTTTATGTATTATTGTTAGTTTTAGAAATAATTATTTTATATTAAACGACTGTGAAACTCTTCTTAGATTAAAGAACAGGAGCCTGAGCCAGATAAAGTTGATAAGGCTAATGAGAAAATTAAAGAATTCTTCCTTAAATTGGCTGGTGTTGACCAAGAAGTTGATTGGATGGAACTTAAAGATATTTTGGATTATGCTATGAGAAATGGTAGGTTAAAAATCTATAAACAAATTTATACATTCAAAATAAAATGTGGATCTAATACAATACATTTTTATTTGCATATATATATTATATGTTATTTATTATTACATAAAAACAGAATTAGAGTAAATTAATAAGTCTTTTAAACTTAATTATCTTCATAATTACATAATCAGTGTGTTTCCTTATTAAATAATGTATCATATACAAGAGAATGCAACACATCGATTTTCTATCTCCTATAATTTTTTTAAATATACAGTTTTATTTATTCTGCTATAATAATTAAGTTTTATTTTTATTATTATTAATTTTTTTTTATTATGCTTTAACATCAGAGGACCTTTATATATATTAAATTTATAATTTTAGTTATTTATTAAAATAAATAATTTTGAATTCTTAAGTATTTGCACAAATGTATACTAATTTTATATTTCATGGTAAAGACTATGTTAAGTATATATTTTCATTAAATTCCTATAAAAAATACCATATTACCATAAAATGATAAATGAATCAAATGAATCAGTGTGTGGCAAACCTCTAAATAAAAAAATTCAGAGTTAGATTTGTGAATATTAATTTAATGTTGAATCACATCCTTAATAATACAACAATGTGTTTTGTTTAGCTTTTAACTAATTTGAACCACCTTATAAAATATGTGTATATTTAATTTATCTAACAAATCAACTGCTTTTATAATCATATTTATCAGTTGTTTTTAAAGACAATTTTATTTGTTAAATACTGAATTTTATAAATCTGTCTAAATCTTAATAAGCAGATTTATAAATATAAACTATATAAATATGAGTAAAAAATTCTAAAAACTTAAGACATAATTTTGTTTCAGTCAAAAAGTTATATATATCTTTAATCCAGAACAAATTAGTATGGATAATATTTTAATCATTTTTTTATACTTGTAAATAATAAAGTTATTGATTGTATGCATGAGTTTGAACCTCAACTAACATAGTTGCCCATTTGATTATACCATTTGTAGATGTGGCAAGTAATACAAATGCTGAAGATAATATCCTTATCAGTTTACTTCAGACATTCTGTGAGTCTTTCTGTCAGGGATCGCCTTTAGCATCTACATTCAGTAAGTATTTTTTTTTTAATTAAGAGATATTTGAATAAAGTCTATGATAATGTTGGTAATAGCTAATATAACTAGCTAGTTTAGATTAAATTTCATTATACTGAAAAGTTAATATTTTCAGAAATGGAAAAAGCTGGATTTTCTAAAGATGTATGCCGTAGCATGATTGCTATGATGGATTGGGATCGATCAGGTAAACTTGGTTTTGAAGAATTCAAAAGTCTGTGGATTGATATCAGGCAGTGGAAGGTAATAACTGTTTATTTGTTAGAAATTTAAACTATGGCATTTGAGTATTAAAATATTTTAAAATTTATGTTTTCCGATTTAGACTGTCTTTAAAATGTACGATAAAGAGAGCAAGGGTTACATAAATGGATTTGAACTAAGACAAGCATTGAATTCAGTTGGTTACCATCTGAATACACACATTCTTAATATTATGTGTCATCGGTATGCAACAAAAGATGGAAATATAATGTTTGACGATTTTATTATGTGCGCTGTAAGACTTAAAACCATGATAGGTAAGTTCAATTTTATTTCATTAAAAATTATAAAATTGCACATTTTAATTACTCATTTTAAATCAAATTATCCAATGAGATGTTTCTATTGCAACTTTGCCCTAATGTGGTTAGGTAAACTTTTAAAATATGTATACAACATTATAAGATTGATTTTAAAAAAAAAATGCTTGATAATTATGACCATAATTGTACGAGTACTTTTTGTATTATGCATGCTAATTGGATAAATTTTTTGATTTATAAAGAAAAATAGTTTATGCCGATTATGGTATACAATGTTTCCTTAGTATTTATAATAAAAAATTCATATTATGATATAGGAACAAATAATTTTTTTAAATATTAATCTGGCTGATGACTTAACATATATCAGACAAGATACCTTAAACTAGTTCATAAAGGTGCACACACTCTACAGCGGTAATGGTGGTGTTAAAATTTAACCACACACAATTTACTGCCACAGTGGAAGACAATAGAATTTTACCACCATCACTGCAGTGTGTGCGAGCTTTTAATAATAAATTCATAATTTATATTTTGTAAAAATGTATACTTATCAACTTAATTTGGTCCATATTTTATAGATATGTTCAAAGAACGCGATCCTGACAACAAAAATGTTGCCTCATTTACAATGGAAGAATGGGTGGAAAAGACATTGTATTCATAGATTTAAGTGTCATTAAGTATTATTTTTTTTTTTATGATTATGATTTTTTTTTTTAAATGGTTTTTTATTTTGGAAATGGGTTATTCAATTTGCATATAATGTTAACTTTTTATATATATCCTATATATATATTACAGCATATTATGCATAAATACATAACCATGACTACTTAGGAGCTATTTAAAAAACTGTTTTGAAATTTTCTCAGTTCAAAATATATTCATATGCAGCTTCTCTTAAAATATATATTTTGAGGTCTGTTCTTATTGGTGCTTCCTAAACTATGATATTTATTTATTAAGATATAAGATTATCGACCTGTTTATTTAAATTAATTAACAGGGTCAACCTGGAAATTACTTATATTTCCATTTATCATAAGTACAAACATATTTTAACAATGTTAATTATTTTTATTAAGATTTATTGCAAAAAATAAAATACAATAAAAACAGTTCAGATTTATAAATTATTATATTTTGTCTATTGATTGATAATTGTAAATTTATTAGCTTATGAAGCTTTGTTAGTCTTATGGTAGTTACTTTTAATAGCTTTCTAACATTGAGAGAAAATATATTCAATTAATATTTTTATTTATTGTCAATGCCACATGATTATAACAGTTAATTTAATTAAAATTGTTTAACTCAACTTCTAAGAGTTATATCCTAATAAACAAAATTGTTTTTCTGTTTCATAATATTACATATATTATTATAAGTATTTAGGTTTAAATAATTATTTTATCTAAATGTTGTTTAACATCTAGTTATTAATTAATAAAAAATAATCTTTTTATAAACTAACATTTAATTTTTTTACATTTTTAAATTTATAAAATACTATTTTTTTTATTTTTTTTTCAGATATACTTAATATATATTTTATTGGAAGCAATAGATATTTTTAAATTTTGTAATAACAAGTTTTGAGTTGTATTATTGCATGCTTATAATATATTTTTTTTATTATTATTAAATTGTTATAAAATATTTTAATCATTAATATGATTTTGTTGTACATTTTATTACAAGCTTAGATTCAAATTTCCAAAAGCTTATATAGATAATCTATTTTAAATGAATCAGACTTATTTCTGTTTATCTTAACAGCACTCATGAGATGTGTATATTTCTATCATAACAAAAAAAAAAAATGATAATTTATTTAACGACTACATACAGTCAATTATGTATTTGAGTGTACTACATTGTTTTTATTTATGCATATTGAATTATTAATCTACATTGCCTGTTATTCAATAATCAGTTGGCAATTTGTGACATTCCTAATAATACTTACAATTTGATTGACTAACTAGTGAAATTTATTATGTATTGAATTGTTAAAATACTCACGAGGTTAAAATTGCATAATATGTATGTTACGTTGAATTTATAAACGTTGGAAAGGAAAATAGTACCAAATTTATGAAATCAACAATGCCATTGTTGAATACGTTATGATACATTGTTAATCTGAAGGGTATAATAATAGAAAAAATGCTTTGATAATCACTTTTAAAAATAGTTTTTGACAAAAAATTGGATCAAGTTGTACATGTGAAAGGTTAAAATTGAAATGATTGGTAAATATAAAAAACATAATAAGAAAAAAAAAATAGAAATTTTTACGCAAAATAAGAATTTTACAAAATTAATTTTTTTTCGGTTTAACTCAAAGAATTTGTATTTTTTTTCTGTAAATATTGATAATAATTTTTTTGTCTCAGTTGAAAATGTTAATTAAGTGTATTACAAACATTAGTTATGAGTTATGACTATATTAAAAATAAATATATGAAACAATTATTAAAATATAAATATATAAATTATAATTATAATATAAACCATTAAACCACATAATAAAATCATTATTCATTAGGTATTATAATAATATTATATTACAATATTTTTTAGATCTTCACTAACAATTTATAAGATTATAAGATACTAATTGTATAACTAAAACAAATATACAATAATAAAGTGTATATCAGTATATCTCAATTTTAGTATAACTCAATTCACGGGAAAACGGACATTAGTATATGAGTATACCTCGATTTTTGAACTGATACGTCTGAGACGTGCATCATCTTGTGGCGAATTGGAATAGAACTTATTAGCTCCAACTAGGTAACTTTTCCGATGTCTCTCAGAACGATGTTTGAATTTTCCATTCAATTCGATTTAGTTATTTTTTTTTAGTATACCTAAGCCTAAAAACTCAATACAAGGTTTTTCATAATAAGGTTTTCTTCAAATAATTGTAAAAAAAAAAACTCCAACACATATAGAAAACATTTTATGAGTGTATGAAATTTAAATTTTTATGAAATCACGATATATCCTAAAACCATTTAAAATATTTGTTGTTATTCAAAAACTATAAGTCGTAGAAACTTGAAACTTTTACCAGTAGTTGAAAAAAATAAATTATTTGTATCAAAAAAAAAAAAAATATATATATATATTACAATTTAAATATAAGTAATAATATAATATATCCTAAACTGACAAATTCATATACGTTCAGAATAGTTTTTCGTATACCTGTCATTGCATTCAAATTAAATACGTTCATTATATAGTGACCTACTCTCCAACTCTACTATACAGCAGAGCGATACACACTTGCCCACTTGTTTTTTTTTTTTAATTTGAATATTTAGCCTTACCTTTAATATCTTATAAATTATAATTCGTCAAAAAATAAAATCGTAAATTAATATAAATACTTAACATTTATATTGGACGAGAACCGGTCGTGGAAAGCAAGAGACAATAAGTCGTTAATTGTAAAATTCCTATAAAACGATAATGAGCGGATCAATAGATTTCTATAAATTAAATTTTCTATGTATATAAAATAAGTTAACGTTCTGTTCTCTGATAAAGTGATAAAGTCGATTAAGGGGCCTCGCTACGGTTATTATTTAAGGGACAACATTTAGGCAATTCATCGTCTTAGCCGCTCGAGATGTATATGTTAGTTGTAAATGTTAATTAGTGTAAGTGAAATGCAATGCAATTACCGGCTGGAGTCACCGTCGGTTGCCAGTCTCGTGCGCGCATGCACATGTCAATAACTCGATTACAATAAAAATTCAATAAACAAATTTTACAACAACTTACTTATTGATTTGATAAAATTAAAGTTAATAAACGTTGTCTGATCTTAA
Organism: Rhopalosiphum padi; assembly: GCF_020882245.1. Classification (NCBI taxonomy): domain Eukaryota; kingdom Metazoa; phylum Arthropoda; class Insecta; order Hemiptera; family Aphididae; genus Rhopalosiphum; species Rhopalosiphum padi. Next base: position 68,019,705 of record NC_083599.1, read on the forward strand.
TTCTGAAAAAATGTTTAAATTCAGCAGAAAAATATCTGTAGATCTTACAAAACATTCCGGTTTTAATTTAAATTTTAAATTTTATATTATGATTTGGAAAAATTCATATTTTCAAGTTTTTATTACCACTTTATTAGAATATAAAATTTAATTGTTACAAAGTATTCCGTACGGGCTATAGACAACTTTCCGCAGAGTTCAGAATTTTTTTCAGAATCAAAATCGGACATCTTAAACTAACTTTAATTTTGTTAAAACTTTACGTCTTTTGAGCTCACATTGACGGCATTAGCGAGGCCCCTTATAATGTCGATTTACACACTCGCGTACATGCATGTCTTACGCACGCCGATAGAACGTGTGAACTAAATTGCCTAAATATTACTCCTTAATAAATGACCCGCGCCAATACCCTCAACAGCTAATTTCTGAAACTATACGGGACAAATTTTTTTATAGTGAGGGGGGGGGGGGTGTTAAGTCTTCTTTGTCAACCGTTATAAGTTTCTATAGGGCTTCTCATACATGAATTTCGTTTTAACTCCCGAAAATCGATTATATTTCGGTTTAAATATGGAATTACCATTGGTTATAGAAATAAAATTGAAAAAAAATGATATTTAATTTATTTATTGTTATTCAAATGAACTACGACATTAAATTTTCTGAATTTTTAACTTCAAAATTCCTTGCGAATTTTAACGATTTTGACATATTCTGTAAACATTAAAATTTTAAATGCTTATAAACAAAAATTGTGACTAACGATTTTTGATTTTTTTTTTTTACTATGATAAGTACAACTTATAATAAACCTTGTATTACATTTTAAAGATTTCTTGGCATGCCAAATTTTTTTTATAGACATTTAAAAAAAAAAAATCTAGACAAATCGATAATTTCAATTGTCTATAAATAGCTTTAAAAAAACAAAATATTTTGAAAATTTAATCGTAAATAGATTACGCTAATATAAATTTATTTATTTTTATCCCTGGGGTTCCGCGAAGATCACTTATGGGTAACACGAAACTTCAGTGTTTTTTATTCAAAATATTCAAAAAAATTATTTTGAAAATTCTATTATTTATTTATAAAATATTAATATATTTTAATTTTACATTTAGTTAATTACAGTATGAAATATACGTTAAATAATAGTATATAGTCAATATTATTTTGTTCTAATACAATATAAGAAAGGTCAATATTCATATCATATCATTTATATTTCAAAAAGTTTAAGAAACACTGATCTGGATTCATTTAACTTTTTAGAGATCAAAGCACTATTACTACTACAAGTACTACACGGGTAATAATTCATGATATTATTCTAATCCTAATCACAGTCAGTAGTCACTAGTCAGCCTTTCTTGCACGACTTTTTTAAGAAATAATACAAATTCATATGAATAATTTACAGTGGTGTATTTACAGATAAATTAATTTTATAGGTATACACTTAACATTGTAGGTACTGACACCGCCTACTGGGTAATCTAATTCACTACGCAATAGACAATAGTATACAGCATAGTTCGTTGTTTAGGGCCAGGAGTCTAGAAATAACGGTTGGAGGAATTGTCTAAATAATACCAAACGATTTATATACAAACATGTTACATAAAAGTTTTATTAACTTAAAACAAATAAAATACTAAATAAATTTGTAATTTATAAACTGGATATTATTTACTGTAGTTATCGCTGCTGCCTCAAATCTACGTTTTCCATTAAACTAAATTCTGTTATTGTGAGTTATGACAATGTATGAATACCGACTACCTAACAACTAACATTTATGTACCTAATCGAAAAAAATATTTAATTTAAGCAAGTAGAATAAGTAGATCTGCTGACAAAACTTATCTAAACGGCTAAACATATTAAAAACACCTATTAACTTATAGAATGTAAATAAAAAACCGTTTTTAGGTGTTGAGAACACCCATAAACAATAATGTTGTACCTATACTTGTGTATTAATTTCGAGTATTCGAGAAAATGTTTTGATGGACTTTTATTTAACCAATCTATTTTCGTCAGACTTGTTCAAGAATTCACAGTTAGTGTGTAATAAATAAGTACATTCTTGCAGTGACAAAACGAACGTGGTTGCTTCCCGATTTTAGAAGTAGGTGGAAGCTGAATATGACAGTAAAAAACAATATCTAATTAAAGTATTAGTACTTGTAAATTGTAAATATAACTAATAATTGAGGCCCGGATTTAAATTCCCTAAAAACTATAAAAATATATCCAAATATGTTTAAAAAAAATGCCTTTTCGGCGTATTACATACTCCATAATATTATATGCATATATATTATTGAATATTATTGTAATAAGTGTAATATAGTATTATATACAATATACCAAATTATGTTACTTCCAAAGAAGTATTTAAATACAAATTAACTCAAACAACTTTCGATATGTTAATATGTTATGTCATGGTCTAGACCCTAGGCCATGGGTCACTAAATGGCGGCCCGCGGACAAAAAATAAAAACTCATAATATTATGACAACATTCTATGTGTTATTGTTGTAAATTTATTTTTTTGTTAAATATTATTGGTTTTCACGGACAACTGTTGATAAATTGGTCGCAAAGCATATTGATATAATTATCTTATCTAAACTTCAATTATTGGGTCATTGGGTGACTGCTAGTTGATTTTACGTCTACGTAGTCAATCCGTCGATTACCGCCGTTGAAAATATGTACTTAGAATAATTTTAATGACCCGCGTAAAATTTTCAGATTCCTAATGTGGCCCTCCAAAAATATTAATTGGTGACCCCTGGTCTAGGCCATGATAGCTTTTTTATTCACTAGATTCTGTTACTGAAAGTTCAAAGTTTGATGAGATGTTAATATTAAATATTAAATAATTAATATTAATCCCACAAACTCGGAACAGTCTTTAAAGTTTAAATATATCTACTAAAAATGTGGCAATAGGTTTATTAAAACATTTATTACTATATCAATTATCAAACATAATAATAATGTACTAAGTAAGTACACTTACTAAAATACCATACCTATCATGAACTGCGGAATTACAAATCATAATATTCATAAATATTAAATCAAACTTAATCACATTTAATTAATTATTTTAAAATATACACAACAAATTGCAATTATATTAGTAGTGTATGATTATTTTGTTTATTTATTTGTAATTTAATAATTGTTTTTATACGGTTATGTTAAATAACAACTACAACAGTAATGAAATAAATAATAATAATGATATTAATAAAGTTGTTGCGTGAAATCGAACAATTTTAGAGTACACTGTAGTAATGTGTCATAAAAAAAAATACCGGAACACTATTGTGTACTATTGTGTAGTACAAGGCAATAGTAGTGTCCGCAGTACCAGGGTCGCATGCATTCACCACTTCAGTTTTAACGTTGTCGGCGCGTAACAGCAATAATCGTAGTTTAACACTCACATGACTATCGTTGCATACGATCCTGTTATATATATTTCAATTTTTCGCATCTTAAACGGTTAAAACGCGTATTGGAAACGTCTCCACAATGTTTCTATAACATCACAAGAATGTTTCAAAACGTACGTTTCGCGACCGAATGATTCATATATTATTTTATATTATATTCATAATGTTCATTAGCAAGTTAATATTAACATAAATATTATGAGCTTATTGTAACTAATTTTGAAATTTTATACTTTTCGTAAATATTACACGACTTTTACTATGATTATCCTCATAACTTTCCTATATAGGGACATAATATTATAGATACATGTGTTTAAATTGTAATTTGTAATTAAATCATATTATTCTACGCGATTTCGTAAAAAATTAAATATCATACTTCATAAAATTTTTTCTATACTGACGCTAGAATTTGTTTTTACAATTATTTGAAGAAAAAGTTGTGGAGAACCTTGTATTGGGTTTTTTTTACAACTAATCACAAACATTTTATGAATTTTCAACTTCAAAATTAGATGCAAATTTTCGCGATTTTGACATACTTCGTAAACATTTGCACTTTAAATGCTTGCAAACAAAAATTGTGACTTTCACAAGTGAACACTAAACCAGCATCCGCGTCGTGTATTGTTCGACTCTCCGTTAAACGTATATACAACATAGACGCCATAGACAAATTTCCGATATCGAGGAGCATAGGTGAAATCACGGATTAGTCGGGCGGACAGGCCATGGCTTGACTTAATGCCGACAGGTTATCGGGTTCCCATGGAGTACATACATAATGTATTATATATATAAAAAAGGTACTTGTTTGTTATCGCTCCGCCAGTATGCCGCATAAAATTTATCGCCCCGCCAATTAAATAAAATAAACAAAATAATGAATAAATATAAAATATGTATGTATTATTAATAATAAAAATTTTAAAATGAATAAATATATGTTTATAAATTTAAAAAAATATGTATAAATGCATTAGTAAATAAATAATATAATTATAATTATAGTGGAGGCCAGTCAGGCCAGAACTCGGATATCTTTTAAAATGGTTTTAAATGCGTCTTGTTTTCCGAGACGTGTTCTCCACATAAATTCTGCTAAATATGATTCCAAAAAATTTCTGTTTGTTCCACGACGCTTTCTATTTCCCCATTTAGCAGAACCCCACAACCTCTCGATATTTTGTGTAAAAAAAATTAAAAATTAATTTTTCGTATTGGTTTCAAACGATGTCAAAGTTTAATAAAATAACGAAGCCAGCAGCGTACTAATATGGTTTAATATACAATATACAATAGTTTTTCCATTTCCCAAAATAGATCATCCATCACGAGCTAAATACGATAATTGTAGGTATAATATAACGGCACACTATATGGCGGGGCGATAAATTTTATGCGGCATACTGGCGGAGCGATAACAAACAAGTACCATAAAAAAAAATCGAATTTAAAAAAAAAACCAAAATACAGTTTTTATGGTTATTTTTCCGAAATGTAGTGACGGAAACGTTAAATATCTATTGTTATAACTGTTTAAATGAATAATATATACATTTTGGTATGTTTAAAATTAGCTTCTTCTACCTGGTGAAATTATAAGTAAATTATAAGAAATAAAAATAGGTTTTTAAAATATTTTACTAAAATCAAAAAATGAAAATTATTTTTAGGTATTCTTGTTTCTATTTAATTTATTTATTTTAAAATATGGAATTCACCCATTAGTGCAAACAATAAGCAAAAATTAAATCAAATTGATGTATAATTCAATTAATGTCATAAATAAAATTAGTCGATAATATCATAAAAATAACAATGAGTTATTAAGTTATAATCAACAATCAATACTTATTTAACATTTGAAAACAAATAATCATTGTTTATTCATATAATAATTAAGGTATATATAATATTATAATATATAAATATAAATATATAATATCATGTAATTTAAATTTAAATAAACTATATATATACGTATCATATTTTTAGATTCTGAACGGAGTGATGAATGTATTTATTTTACAATGATGTGTGTTTTTAGTTTTTTTTTTAGTTTTGTGTCTGTCATCACGTTTTGAAGTAGTAATAATGCTTCGATTTTTTATACTTCGGCCCCTCTTTGAATAGGAAAATTCATCTAGTTTGTACTTGGGGGGGGGGGGTAAAAAGTAAAAAATTTCGAGTAGTTTTCAAAAGCATCGGGAAAAACCCTGAAAAATATCGGAAAAACGGGAATTTTTACGCATAACCATTTTCGACAAAATCGATTTTTTTATTTTGCTGTAACTCAAAAACGAATCAGTGTAAATACTTAAAATTTTTACCAAATGTTTATATTATGATTGCGATTAAATTTTCAAAATATTTTGACCTTTTTTAAGCTACTTATAGACAATTGAAATTTACGACTTTTCTAAGTTTTTTTTCTTAAAATGCCGATAAAAAAATTTAGCTATCCAAAAAATCTTTGAAATTTAATAAAAGGTTTATTATAAGTTGTACCTATCGTAGTAAAAAAAATCAAAAATCGTTGGTCACAATTTTTGTTTATAACTATTTAAAGTTCAAATGTTTACGAAATATATCACAATTGAGAAAATTTGCAAGGAATTTTGAAGTTTAAAACTCAAAATTTTTGTGATTTATACTTAAGGTTCAAAAATCCAATACCTTGTTATTCATAAGTTTTCCTTTATGTAATTGTAAAAAAAAATTCTAGCGTCGATAAAGAAAAAATTTTATGAGCTTAAGAAATTTAATTTTTTACGAAATCGCGTAAAATAACGATATATTACAATTTAAATATAAGTAATAATAATATAATATATCCAACTAATGATGCAAATAAAAATTTTTAATTTTTAAGTTTGATTATTTATTATTGTTTTTTTTATTTTTTTAATAATATGATTTAAATTTGATTGAATACATTAATTTGTTTAAGGAACCTATAATTATATCTATACAATAATTATATTTAATTGATAGATCAAATTTATTCGAAAACACGGCGATAGATTATATTTTAATTATAAATATTGTATTGATATACTATATTCTCACGATTAGAACAGTTATTGAACATAACCGATAATTATTTAAAATAATAAAATAAGTACTTAATAATATATTTTCCCATTGATAAGTTTAATGGGGTGGCAAAATAAAACTTGTCTAGCAGCAGCAGTTGTGAAAATCCGTCTCTGATTATGCGGAACGGTGTTGCCGGCCAATACCTGATTCGTATGATATATAGTATAGTGTTATTATTAAAAATGTATCAATTTAGTCCCAACTAATGCTTATACAGATCTCTTTACGTACAATGGGTTTTGAATATTATCTAGATTGAATATAGTTTTATTATTTTGTTCATATAAAAAAGTTTATGGTTTTACGGATACGTAATTGAGAATATTTTTGAGAAAATCTCTTATTATATATTATGTGGTTTTATAGCTCGTTATTCGTTATAAGAGGACGTCGCACCCGCATTTGTTGTCTCCGTCTTACACACGTACGATATTAGTAAATTTTTGTTCACCAACTTCAATAGTGTGCTTTTAGTTTTGATATTAGAGTGAATTTACCTATTATCCAACTTTTTGATAAGAACATTATCTGTGTTCTCTCGTTGGTATTTTACGATATTTTAATTTTCAAGTGAGTTACGAGTATGAAAAATATAAATATTTGAAAACGCTCATAATTCACTTAAAAATTAAAATATCTTAAAAACTCGACGAGAGATCACAGATAATGTTCTCACCTAAAAGTTTAATAATAGGTCAATTCACTCTAATATAAAAACTAAAAGCACACTATTGAAACTGGTGAACGAAAATTTACTATGCCGTACGTGCGTAAGACGGAGACAACACATGCGGGTGCGACGTCCTCTTTAGTAATAATATTTTTAAAGTAAATAATATTTAATTTTATAAACTCCTTATATAATATATATATATATATATATATATTAAAGAAATCTATCGATTGCGCTGCTTATCAAACTATCAACTATGCCGAATTTTTATACATATCGATTTCGCTGGCTATAAATCCGCTGAATATTTGTAAATTTTTTATTTTTACTGTACTATTTTTGCCCTTTTGGAGTTATCTAAATAAATTAAAAATATTTCGTAAAAAAACCAATCACTTTAGGTATTTAAATTATATTATTTTACTATTTTAACAAATTTCATTTTGTATTTAAATTGAATTGCTTTTTTTGGTCATAATATTATGTGTATAAAATTGTGTTATATTTCCCGTTGTGGACCACAATGTTTGAAATGTTTTTATTTAAATAAAAACAATATTATGGTTAACTGGGTGTTCTTTGTACCTAAACTGTTGACAAAAAAAAAAAAAAATACTGTATATAATATAATACATCGGTTATTGTTTAATAAACAGTCGACGGAATCAACATAGACACATATCCGGAGGAATCGATAGCCGACGGAATTGATAATAAAACGGCGGAATCGATAAAACCCCATAAGATTTTATAAAAATGTTTTGTGTCGTATTCTTTTGTTGCGCCCTATATAATGGTCTTATTATATATCGGTGGAGTACGATTGCGCGCGATTTACCTATTTGGGCATACGATTGCGCGCGGTGCCGGAATAACAAAGAACATGCTTTTGACTATTCAAAAGCGTACGATTGCACGTGAAATTGGATGCGACGTTGCCAACTTATTATTAAAATTTAAAATAATTATTATTATTAAAAAAATTATAAAAAATTTTGTTATTGTATTTATTTCTAACAACATTATACAAAAATATTCATTAAAAAAAATCGTTATAATAAAATAATATAAAATATTCGAAAAAAATTTAAATTTTAAAGCCCTGATACCTATTTCCAATTATGGCTAAACACTTAAGTAAGTTTTCTGGTCTTTTATTTTTTAGATATTCTTCGTGTTGTTTACTCACAAATTCGATTTTCTTTAGTTCTTCCTTTGATTTTGGCTTGATTTTTCCTTTGGAAATGGTTGTTATTTAGTGACGGTTTCTGCCGTGTTTCCATAAGCGTACTTATAACAACAAATGTCGGAAGATGAGCACTAGTAAACTGGGCGTTATATGTTCTATGGAAACTTTCAGCCCCGTACGGATCGCTACAATCGGAACCTAATCGGATATTTACCACGCATCTATAATCTGTATATTTGACAACGTTGCTTAAAAGGAAAAATAATTTAGCACGCGCAATCGTATTGCAGCCTATTATATTGATAAAGAAACAGTGATCTTTGATCTCAAATAATTCGTATAAATATACTATAGCTATTTCGGTAGAGCCAAGTTCAAATATTAATTACTGATAAAACTATATACCTAGTTACCTAAAACGTTTTACCTGATATGTATATATATAAAAAAAAAATTATCATCATTATAAATTGTGTGTACCTATTCTTGAATGTATACGTATATATTATAGAAGTAGGTACAAAGAAATAAGTATGTTATGTAGGTAGGTTTTTTTTCTTGTAAGTCGTGGAAGTAAAATATATATTAGATTCAAGTATTCAACTAATAAATAAATAAATAAAAGTCTGTGTTTTTTAAATATGCGTCTATTGCATTTATACTTTTCTCTACCTAGTAACAATAAGTATACCGCAACATGCATTATTTAAAAAAAATAAATAATTATTAATATGGCAAAATAATCAAACTAAATTGATTTTTTTATTTTCGTTGTTTGTAACTAGACACTCAAATCGTCTTGTCGTATAGTGATTTTCGATTTGTCATTAAAATCGTTTTATAACAATATTATGACGCCCGTTGTACACTACCGTACCATCTATGTACTTCGTAGTCGCATACACGCGTAACCGTGAGATTCGTAGAATACGCTGCACAGACACAGAGACTCAGCAAATTCCGATCGCCCAAGCCGCGGCGTGTACTCGGGCACTGGACTGCAGGAGAACCGATCACGGGTTTAGTGTAGTCTCGCAGCTCTATCGTTACGCATAGTCTCTTATCGATTTACTCGTTTCGTGTAAATTCAATTTATTGACACGGACAGACTGTGGACAATTTTTCTTTTGCGTGTAGTTCGGCATCCGGTTGTTCGTGCACATACTTACGAAAAGGATAATAAGCTAAATTAATTTATCAAAGATCAATTTTTTTCAACATTGGGCAAGTGAGTACCTCTCTAGTCTCTATCAATATATATTTACTTACTATAAATTATAATAAGTCAAATAAGTTAATACATTTAAAATTAACTTCATAAATATTAAAAATGAGTTATGAGTTAGTTATTATATATTATAATACATAAATATATAATATGTATGTACTCATTGTACTCATTAGTAACGAGTTATTATACTTGCTTAATGATATTTCTTATAGATACTTGTATAGTTATTATACTTTTAGCAATAGTATAGATGAATACCAACGTCATACTACACACAATAATCCCGGTGGTGACAAAATTATAGGTACTCAATAGGTACTTTTTATGTCTGTTATCACTTTTTGGAGTAGTAATAATGCTTCGATTTTTTACTTCAGCCCCTCTTTAAAAAGGAAAATTCATCTAGTTGGTACTTTTTGAGGGGGGGGGGAGTCAAAAGTAAAAAATTACCAATAGTTTTCAAAAGCGTCGGGAAAAACACTGAAAAAATAACGGAAAAACGGGAATTTTTACGCATAACCACTTTTTGACAAAATCGATTTTTTGATTTTGCTGTAACACAAAAACGAATCATTGTAAATACTTGAAATTTTCACCAAATGTTTATATTATGGTTATCTATTTACGATTAAATTTTTAAAATATTAATTAAATAATTAATTAATAAATTAATTAAAAAAATCAAAAATCGTTGGTCACAATTTTTGTTTATAACTATTTAAAGTTCAAATGTTTACGAAATATATCAAAATTGAGAAAATTTGCAAGGAATTTTGAAGTTTAAAACTCATAAAATGTTTGTGATTTATACTTAAGGTTCAAAAATCCAATACCTTGTTATTCATAAGTTTTCCTTTATGTAATTGTAAAAAAAAAATTCTAGCGTCGATAAAGAAAAAATTTTATGAGCTTAAGAAATTTAATTTTTTACGAAATCGCGTAAAATAACGATATATTACAATTTAAATATAAGTAATAATAATATAATATATCCAACTAATTATCATTGACTGACAAATCATCTCCGTTCAGAATCGTTTTTCGTATACAATGATACCCGTCATTGCATTCAAATTTAACACATCCACACGACCAGTGACCTACTCTCCATCTCTACAATACAGCAGAGCGATACCCACTTGCCCACTTTTTTTTTTATTAATTCTCATAAAAAGTTTCCATAATTCTATTATTGTATAGCTTAAATTTAATAATTATTCAAAGTTTCTTAATAATTAAAAAACTACAGTTTTTGCGTTATCTATACAATGATCCGACTACAACAGACACCTGTCTATAACCGACAATTATTTTGGTTCCGAAACTGCCCGTTATATACAAGTTTCACTGTAATAGTTAAATATACTTATAATATAATAAATGCAAAAGTAAAATAAATGATTTTAATAGCTATATAAAAAAACATATCACGAAATGTTTCTGTTTCCGCTCACAATCGTTTTCGTATAAAATTATATGTAATTGAATTCAAAATTAACAGTGACCCACTATATATCTAATGTACCTACAACAGAGATGTATTCACTTGCCAAATTTTTATAATTTTACGTTTCTCGTGTATTAATTATACTTATTTCCAAGTATATTAAATATTTATGTAACCAATATTTTTGACTGATTTTCTAAACAAATATAAATATTTATTATAATTTTAAGTATTCATGTATAAAACAATAATCAATAAAGTTATGTTTATGTGTTTTATTATTTTGAACAAAAAATAAAAGTACCGACTTATTAATTTATTTAGCTGACATACGTATTATACATATACGTTGTGTATCAACTTCTATGTGAACTAGTAAAATAAATTAATTTAAATAATAATGCTAATTACTACAGCACTACACGATATACCAATATTTAGTCTTTCAAGTTTTAATATAAATAATTTCATTGATTTATATCGCATTTACTCGTGTATAGAATGGAGTCTATTGTCATGTTATCTCGTTTGAACCGAATAATAGACACGCATTATGTAATATATTTTCAAAGAATCGAGTCTGATTAAGATGGAAATTAATTGACATTATTAAAAATAATATTATAATTACATTATTTTACTGTGTACCTACTAATGCGATAAAAATACAACGATAATTGAATACTGTTCTGATACAAACGAGAAGCTTAAATTAATAGGTTGGCAGTGTATTGAATGAATTTTAAAATTGATATATTTAAGTATTTCAAGACAATCAATAATAATATTTATTAATTTTTATAAACACTAGCTGAATAACCCGGCTTCGCTCATATGTTAAATAATCGATTTGTATTTAAATTGTTTTTTTTTTATAATTTAACTATTTAAAGTCTAACTATGTAATGTATAATATTTTTTATACATTTATTTATTTTATGATATTTATAACTGAAATGAAAAATAAAATCAAATTGGAAATAATAATAATGATTTACTCGTAGGCTGTTTTGATACAACCTTGTAACAAAAAAATTATTTAATTATTAAAATGACATACTAAACACCGTAACCATTCGAGAGGGTATTTGGAACATCTATATGTGAAAAAAGTCAAATAGTGTTGTCACAAAATAGAACATGGAAAAGGCTTGTTCTTCTTTTATTTAGTTGTAGTTCAATAGTATCATTTAAGCAATTAATATTTTTATCAAAACAATACAAAATGAAAAACATTATCGAGGGATAATTCGTATCTAATAAATTGGCAATAATATTATTATCTTATGTATAATAATTAATAATTAATAAGTAGGGTACATTAACTAGGTATGTAGTTTAGATATTATAATGTTATCTATATAGTATATTATTTTAAGAAACATTGACCTTTAAATTCAAACAAAATTATATTATTCTTAGGAACACAATAATTACGTATTTAATGTATTTTAGATAGTAATATTGTATATTATGTACGTTACATGTACGTTCTTCTTGTGTCTTAGTGAAACAATCTAGTACAAGTAGGCTTATATCAATTTTTTTTTGTACAATTATTCATCAAATACATTCAATTTTTTAGTAAAATGTCAAATATCGAAGAACGGGGTTTTGGTGTTCGACAGAGACCTGCTGAATTTGTTCAAAACTTTGAAGTGCTTCGAAATCAATGCTTAAAAGAAAAAAAACTATTCAGAGATCCGGAATTTGATACATACGATTTAACTATACATCATAAAAATCTTCGAAAAAGTCGGTTTGAATGGCGAAGACCAAACGTGAGAAAATATTTGATATACGTTCTGTTAAAAATGTAACAATTATTAATCGATAAAATTATAATAAATATGTAATTATCAGAAAATTGCAAACAATCCCCAATTTATCATGGAAGGAGTTTCAAGATTCGATGTAAAGCAAGGAGAATTAGGTAAATAAAAGGAAAAGTTTATTATTTTTAACTATCTACGAGTATTTTTTTCTTGATATTTATTTATGAACGAAATATTTTATTTCATACACAATGTCCCGTAAGGATTTACCCATTTCAATATCTCGTGAAATAATGGAAATATCATAATTTTGGTTTTTTTAATAAGATTCATAAGGATATGACCTACAAATATTTCATATTTTAATTTATTTTAATGTTTTGGTAAAAAAGTTAATAAATATATTTTATTATTTATAATTATTTTCAAAAAAATTGAACATAGCTATTTTGTAGTTTATTTTTCTGAAAATATTGACGTTTTAACATTTTAATTTTATTAATCTCCTGATTTTTAATATTTTTTCTAATTTCGAAAAAAAAACTGTGAATTATTTAATACGATAGTGTTATCATTGTATCAAACAATTTTTTCTCGAAACTAGCAAAAATATTAAAAAATCAGGAGATTAATGAAATTAAAACATTTAAACATGAAATATTTATAGAGCTTGTCCCTGTAAAACTTATCAAAAAACCAGAATTATGATATCTCCATTATTTTACGAGATATCGTAATGAGTAAATCCTCTCGGGACACTGTATTGTACAATTAAAAGTTTATCAATAATAATTATAAATATTAATATGTACATAACAACATAACTAATGTAAACATTTTTTTTTATTACGGAAGGCGACTGTTGGTTATTAGCTGCTATAGCAAATTTGACTTTGAACGATAAACTTTTTTATCAAGTAGTGCCATATGATCAAGGATTCTATACTAAATACGCGGGTATATTTCACTTTAGGTAAATGTGTTATTTTTTTTTATTTGAAATTTGGATCATACCTATTATATTCTTTGGTTATTTTAGATTTTGGCAGTACGGCAAATGGGTTGACGTGGTTATTGACGATCGTTTACCGACTTATGATGGAAAATTAATATATCTTCAATCAGCAATGAAAAATGAATTTTGGAGTGCTCTGTTGGAAAAAGCTTATGCCAAGTAAATAATTAGAACGATTGATTGAAAAAAACTAAAACTACATGATCACATTAAAAACATAAGTATACGCTGTACAGGGTAAATTTAGCGATTTTTAATTTTTGAAACAAATGTAAATAAAACCTTTGAATTAAATTGGCAAAAGATTAAAATTAATTTTAAAATTTTTAAAATGTCATTATGGCATAATGTAGATAGCAAAACATAATAATATTCGTAAAATATTATTTTTGAATAATAATAAAATAATGAAAACCGTTATTCTTCGTTGAAATATCTAATTTCGTTAAAATTTGAAATTTAAATATCTTTTAAATATAATTGTACTTTTATATTTCTAGACTTTTGAGTTTTTAAAACAACTACTTATCTCCATAAACAGCATGAATAAAAACCTTTATACAGATTTCAAGCGTTATAGCTATGTGTAATAAAAATAATATTTCCGGAATTAAACTAACTTTTTTTATAAGTACCTATTGTAAGAAAATTTATTTCATAAATTGTATTAAAATGTTATTGTTTGTTATGAAAATTAAAAATGTTATACATTATTAACTACAAAATAATTTTCAATAATTTACGATTTTATTAAAATTTCAGATGTTTGTAAAAATATAATATAATTTATATATATTTTTAATAGTTTTAAATTGATATAAAAACAATTAATGTTGGATCTTGCATTAAAAAAATTTTTAATCAAGCTTCAATTTTAAAATCACCTTTTTTAGCAAACCTAAAAAAATGTAGAAGTCTATTTAACACCTTAATATAGCTTAAAACTAATTGTCTAAATATTTGAACATTGTTCTCAGAACTTTTAGAAAACAATTCAAGTAATAGACAATATTTCAGGTTCTACAATCAATATTTTTGAACAATAATTAAATGAAAAAAACCCCCAAGATTATTGTGACTTTTTATTGATTTTTTTTTTTTCATTTACAATATATATACTTATGAGTTATGACTTATGAGGAATATTTTATCTAATTGTATTTTATACTATATAGTACAAAATATACTTTGCAATTTTGCAAATGTTTGTGACTGAATAAATTCATAATTTGAATTTTAAATAATTATTCAAAAATTGTTATCTTATTATTTAAATTTTGTATTAGTTATAATAAAAACTTAATAGAATCCTAATGTTAAAATGTCGACATTTTTTTCCCATAAATACGAATTAAAAAAAAAGAAATAATATTTTTATAATTTTGTCATGTTTAATAAATGTTATTATTCATATAAACCTACTATATAGTGAAACCTACAATTTTCTAAAATTATTGATACAATCTTTTTTGTTTATCTTAATACATTTGTAAAGTACTGAGTATTTTTACTTTTGATTTTTCCAAAATATAAATAAGATCCAATTAATTACCAGATACCACCCTGGAAGATAAAGATCCATTTTGTTTTTGTTTGTAACGTATATACGAGATACTCAAAAACACACACTTCATTTAATATATCATATCACTCAAAATCTAATAACTTATCAAAAAAAAAAAAATATATATTCTAGAATCCATGGATCATATAAAGCATTGGAAGATGGTTTTACAATGGAGGGTATGGGAGATTTCACAGGAGGTGTTTCAGAAATATATGATTTAAATGATGTACAACATGATTTATTAACGATTATGCTAAATTCTATTCAACGACAATCGCTCATGTGTGGTTCGATATTAAATTCAAAAATGGTTAGATATTTAATTTTATACAAAATAAAATATTGTTTATGATTCATCTCATTTTAAATATTATTTTTAAATTGTGTTTAAATTATTGTTATAGATTGATGTATCTGAAAAAGGATTACATGAAGCTCATGCATACAGTATTACCAAGATAACTAGTATTTCTATAGAAAATAAGAAAAATGGTACAATAAGTTTGATTAGACTTCGAAATCCTTGGGGCGAAAATGAATGGAATGGTCCCTGGAGTGATGAGTAAGCTTTTTATCCTTATGTCACATCTTATTTTATATTATTTATAAATATTTTAATTTAATGAATGATTTTAAAAATATTTTATAGATCCGTTGAGTGGTTATCTATACCTCAAGCAACAAAAATATCTATCGGTCTGGTGATAGATAACGATGGAGAGTTTTGGATGTCATTCGAAGATTTTGTCAAATATTTTTCTGTATTAGAAATTTGTAATTTGGCTCCTGAATATATAATCTGGGAACAATATGGAGCATGCTATAAATGGGATTTGAGTGTATTTGAAGGTGAATGGGTTCGAGGCGCAACCGCCGGTGGATGTGATATATCTCAAGGTACAATTATTTTGAATAGTTGTTACTTGTTAACTGTTATAATTTTTAGTGGTAAACTAAATATTTAATATTAAATATTTAGAATCGTTTTCAAGCAATCCGCAATACAATATAACATTAGAAGATTCTGATGATAGTAACAATGAAAATATGTGCACTATAATTATTTCATTAATGAAAAAATACAGACAACGCAATAGGAAAGGGGATTCATTTTCAATTAAATTTTTTTTGTTTGATGTAAATATTAAAAAAACAAAAATGTTTAATTGTTGTTTTAATACTTTTATTATAATACTGTTTTACATAGTTTTCACAATATTATTTTTAACGATACTTATTTTAATTTTATTGTTTAGCTCAACAAATCGATGTCTGTGCCGAAACCATTAGACATGGATTTTTTTAACAATAATACTGCTTTATATAAGTTCCATTCTCTTAAGTACAACCCAAGAGAAATTTCTAAGAGACTAAAGGTACCACCTGGTAAATATTGTATTGTACCTTGTACATCTAACCAGAATGAATCAGGGGAGTTTTTACTCAGGGTATTTTCAGAAAAAAAAAACAATTTGGAGTAAGTGATAGAAGGAACTCCAATATATTTTTGAAACTATAATTCGGTGTTATAATAAATTTTTTTTTTTTAGGGAGTTCGATAATGAAGTAGGAATGTGTCCAATTAATTATAAGGTAAATAATAAAAAAATATGATTAATTATTGTAATAAGAAAAATAGAGTAATCTTATATAAACCATACATTTTTGCTTAGTTCAAAGAATTGGTAATTAACACAAACAAAAATGAGGATTCGAATGAAAAATTAAAAAAATACTTCCTCAAAGTAGCTGGGAGTGATAAAGAGGTCGATTGGATGGAACTTAAGGATATTTTGGATGTTGCCATGAAACAAGGTATTGGATAGCTATGAAACTATTAACTATTTTACAAAATGATCATCTGTCACCGATTAGGTTAAGTTACAATTCTTGTAATCAAACTGATTATTAGGTATATTATGTTTGAAGTGATTCGATATAGAATATTGTTTATGAATTTAACATAGAACAATCTAAATACTTGAGTATCGATTGTATGCCCAAGTAATTAATGATTATTAGTATTATTTATAATGGGGCTGAAGTATAAAATAAATACCCAGATATCACTAAACCGTAGTCCAGTAGTCCATGAATTATATATTTTAATAAAAAAACGTGTCCTTTTTCGAATATAGTACATATATACAAAAAAAAAGCTAGTATAAGTACTATAAGTTAGTGGTTTTCAACCTTTTTGGGGTCACCTAATCTCACGGTTGCTTTTGATTTTGGCTTTCATATGAATAGTGATAATGATAAAAAAAAATGTATTACAATTTTATTTTTAGTTTTCACTACAAACTCGGCTCCCTTGAATTATAACCGATGATGCCTGTGGGAGCCGCGACGAACAGGTTGAAAACCACTACTATAAGTCATTTAAAAATAAATTTAAATTCGTGATGAAGTTCACTTACGTGAGAACAATAATCATATTTTTTTTACTTCCATATAATTGTCTTTAATAACTGTTTAAATATTTACCAATTTTTATATTTTAAAAACAAATTTAATAAGAAAATAAGTGTAAAATTCTGAAAAAGTGGACGATTGATCTCAAGTAAACTTCATAGCAATATTTATTATGTGTTCAGATTTTTTATGGTATTGGTAGTTTAATTGGATATGTATTCGTTAAAACAGTTATTATCGGATACTCTTAATACTTTAAAGACTATATAATATGAGTATATTTAATTTAATCATAATAATTAATTATAATAATATAACTATTATACGTATTAGATATTTAATTATATTATTAAAATAAATATGAAAACTTATCAAACAATTATTCCGTCTGATTTCTTTATATCAAAGAGTTACCTTAATAATTGAAACGTTAGTGACTGTATGTTCAGCTATATACTAAGCACGTTATTAACTAACATTTTTGATATTTATAGAACCCGGGAACATACGATTTTCAAATGATGTATGTCGTTGTTTGATTGCTATGATGGATTGGGATAGATCAGGTAAACTTGGTTTTAAAGAATTTCAATCATTATGGTTGAACATTAAACACTGGAAGGTAAGTCACATATTTAATAAAAATTTAATGTTGTTTTAAAATATGTTCTATACTGTTTTAGGTTGTTTTTAAATCATACGATATAAAGAACAAGGGATATATCAAAGGATATCACTTAAGGTCAGCATTAAGTTCGGTTGGTTACTCTATTAAAACACGTACCATAAACACTATGTGTCATCGGTATGCGAACCGAAAAGGATATATAATGTTTGATGATTTCATTATGTGCGCTATAAGACTTAAAACCACAATAGGTTAGTTAAAATTACTAAAATTAGATTAAAAAATAATCATAAATATATAAAATAATGTAAGTTATTAAGAGAACTGAGGGACCTCGTGTTTTAAGAGGAATTATCTGTATAGACAAATTTATATTTTGGTGATTGGTTCATTTTTAATACGTATAAACGAAGATATATCGATGGATATACTATACAATGTCATTTTTTAAGTAGCTTAAAACGACATATAAAATGATTACAATAACTGTGTGTTTATAATACAATAATTAATAATAATTATTATTAATAACAATAATTAATTTTAAATTTAAACAATATAATATTCTTATATTCATTGATATTATTGTTAAAACACAAATATTAAATATCATTTTGATTTCAATATACTAAAATTGTATACAAATTAAATTTGATCAAACCAATGTCCTATAATTTCGTTAGCGATTAGGTCTAAATATAATCGATTTATGTAATAATTGTATTGCTTTAATCAGCTTAATCTATATTACACTAACACTTATGATGCATTTATTATGTAGATCTATGATATAACTATGATATTACATCATCTTTGTTTGGATTTAATAAAACTATTTCATAGACTAGACTTAAATCAGAATGTTATTCCAAATAATTTTAAATTCAGTTGATTTTTGGGCTGCAAAACAAAATGGTGTAAACTTTTGACCTATAAAATTAACGTAAGCTAACGTCAAGTTAAAACTAAGGTTGATTATAATGGCATAAATTTCAAGTTTAAAATTAATTACATAACGAGTTAAATTGCATACGCTATCACTTATTTTGTTGCTTTAATGTTTGAATTTCTTATTAATACCTACTAGTCATTATAACGGTAATACATTTGTAAAGTTAACGTTCTGTTCTCTGATAAAGTGATAAAGTCGATTAAGGGGCCTCGCTACGGTTATTATTTAAGGGACAACGTTTAGGCAATTCATCGTCTTAGCCGGTCGAGATGTATGTGTTGGTTGTAAATGATTATTAGTGTAAGTGAAATGCAATGCAATTACCGGCTGGAGTCACCGACGGTTGCCACTCTCGTGCGCGCATGCACATGTCAATAATTCGATAACAATAAAAATTCAATAAACGAATTTTACAACAACATACTTATCGATTTGACAAAATTAAAGTTAGTCAACGTTGTCTGATCTTAATTCTGAAGAAATATTTAAATTCAGCAGAAAAATGTCTGTAGATCTTACGAAACATTCCGGTTTTAATTTAAATTTTAAATTTTATATTATGATTTGAAAAAATTCATATTTTCAAGTTTTTATTACCACTTCATTAGAATATAAGATTTAATTGTTACAACGTATTCCGTACGATCTATAGATAATTTTATGCAGAATTCAGAATTTTTTTCAGAATCAAAATCGGACATCTTAAACTAACTTTAATTTTGTCAAAACTTTACGTCTTTTGAGCTCAAATTTGAGGCCACCTAAGTGTTTTAATTATTAACCTAATTCATAATTGATCTATTTAATTTTAATTTATTTATTTTGTAATATATATATTTTTTAACTGAATTATAAATGGTTAAATTTTTATTTTTAGACATATTCAAAGAACGTGATCCTGGTAATAAAAATGTGGCTTCATTTACATTGGAAGAATGGGTGGAAAAAACATTTTACTCATAAGTTTATAATAATTATAAGTTTAATTGAGCGTTCTTCGTAAAAATGTAATTTATCAACAATAATATTATACTATACAATATTGAATATTTTTTAAATAATTTTACTGAATTAGAGCTTTTTATAATATTTAGAAATTGTTTCATATACAATTGTATAATTGTACATTGTTAGTTGTTACTTATCGTAAAATATATATTACACTGTATACAAAATATTCGATAAAAAATATTGTTTTTATAAATATTAAAATGAGTATATAATAATAAATATAATATATATATATTTATATTTAGTATATTTAAAAATTGTTTTTTCCGAGGAGTATTCAAGAAAGTTATGATAGTAAAAATCATCATCATTTTGATATTGGAAACGTAGCTTTTCGCACTGTTTCTGCCCTGCACACATCCAACGTCGAAATGTAGTCGTGTTTTTATTGAAATGTACTTATAAATCTATTAAAATAATATTCAAGAACAAAATTTGAATTTTTTTATGTCAAATTTACTTCTAAGAGATTTTCTTATATGTGTTTTTAAATTAAATATAATAATATAAAATTTAATTTTAAAAAGTTGTGTACATTTGTTATAGGTTATATAACTTAACCTTAATAAAATTAATTGAGGGTTAATCGTAAAAATATTATAAATCATGAAACAAATTGCATTATACAATGTTTAATGTTTTTATTAATTTCTAGCTGTTACAAATAGAATAATTTAAGAAAATACTTCAAATATCCACAATGAAATAATAGATTTATTTAATTTATTTATTTTTTTATGATAAAAAAAATGATAATTAATTTAAAGACATAGTTAACTATGCATTTAAATGTACTACATTATTTATGCATACATATTTAATTATTAATCTACATTACCTGTTAATATCAGTTGGTAACTTGTGCATACTTGATAATACTTACAATTTGATTGATTAACTAGCAAAATGTATTATGGTATTGAATTGTTACAATACTCACGACGTTAAAATTTCTTATGTATGAATGTATGTTAGGTCAATATAATGGAAAGGAAAATAGTACCAAATTCATGAAATCAGCAATGCCATTGTAGAATACGTTATAAAAAAATTAATTTTTAGCGCTTAAATATGCACATAAAAACATTAATATCAGCGCTATAAATAGCACTAAAAATTAGAAAATACGCAAAATAAAATTTTTAACAAATTTTTTTAAACATGAAATTTAAGATATATTTAATTGTACAGATTTTTAATGTATTTCATAGATTATGATGGTAGGTATCGACAGGAATACGACTGCAGCACGATAATACAACTAATCCAATGACAGTGCGATAGTACGATGTGACTGACACGATTTTAAAAATAAACAATTTATTGGAAACCAACGGAATTGTCCGATTTAATCGACGATAACAACGGTCTAACTGGTCTAAAAGGCTGTTTATTTCAGATGCGTACCATCTTAAAATATAATAATTTGTTTTCGTTCACATATTCGTAGGCAGCTGTTTGGTAGGTTAACTAAATTTAGTTTTTAAAAATATGCCCATAAACAGCATTTATAACTCCAAATTAGCAAAATAGCAGTAAAAACCGTAATTATGTAAAAAAAATAGCAAAATAAAATTTCGTGTATGACATCAGAGAAGTGTGAAACATATTTGTATCTTACTTTGGATGTTCTAGGACGAACCAAGAAAAATATGCATTTGCTAGAACTTCCGAGCCTCGGTTATAATACATTGTTAATCTGAAGGGTATGATAATAGAGAAAATGTTTTGATTTTCACTTTTTAAAATAGTTTTTGACAACAATTTGAATCAAGTTGGTACATTTGAAAGGTTAAAATCGAAATGATATAAATATAGGAAAAACATAATTAAGAAAAAAAAGAAATTTTTATGCAAAATAGAATTTGATGAAATCAATTTCTTTTGTGGAACTCAAAGAATTTGTCTTTTTTCTTGCAAATATTGAAAACCGTTTTTTAGCTCAATTAAAATTTTTAAATTTTAATAAAATTGATAAAATTTGTTAGGTACTATGGTCTCAAATAAAGACGATAAGAACATTTTCAAATATGTTTTCAAAAATCTTTATTAAAAAAAATAAATTAGGTACCTATTTTATCGGGGCAACTAATCCATTTAAAATGAATATATTTTAATTTGTTTTCTATATGAATTACACAACATTAAAGACATAGGATCACCTGTAACTTTCTTTGAATTATTATTAAAAATTATATTATTTTAAATGTTATTTGTTCTTAAGTCTTAAGTTAAACCTTAATTTTACCTATGTGAGTTATTTTCGTCTTACAAACGTACAACATAGCAAATTTGTGTTCAGCAGTTTTAATTTTGTGTAATACCTACCTAAGTTGTAATATTACAGTGAAGGGAATTCGTAAGTTCCTACACAAGAGTAGCAGATAAAAAAAACATATACGTTAATTCCTACTTATATGCTGTATAAGTTCCTACTTCCTACACGGTAAAAAAAGGTACGTATGTAAAAAGAATAAACTTTATTTTATATAATATAAGTTATCAAACTGATGAAACTGTCATAAAAAGATAAAAATATCATAATAAATACACTTAATAACTTAATTTGCATACATTTTAATATACTATTTCAATAGTAGATATTGAAATTCTCAAACTATTTAAAGTAAAAATACATAAAAATAAGAACTACAGATATCTATAGTCATACAAAAACAAAAATCAGTCAAAAATATGCCAAAAAAGAAAATGTATAAATGAAAAATTGTAAAGTATTCAACAAATAAAATTAACCAATACGATTATGTTAAAAATTTATACGTTTCCAAAAAATCATCCACATAAAATATAATTTTATTTTTTTTATTAAATTAAAATGTATGACAATAGCACCAGAATAATTTTATAGTATAATAATAATATAAAATATAATAGTATTTTTATAATTATTGAATAATTATATATAATCTTATATGTAGTGTAATAACTTACATACGTGCCTTTTTTTTACCGTGTAGAAACTTACATAATATATAACTTACTCTATTGTGTAGGAACAGGGGCGTATTTAGGCACAGGCCCTATAGGCCCGGGCCTAGAGCGGCAACATTTGGAGGGCGGCAAATTTTAACGATATTTTTTTACAAAATTACAATAAGTATTTTTCATTTGATGAAATCAAACTTATAACTAATTTTTTGTTCGCACAAAATTAAACATCTATTTACATGTACCTACTATATTTATACAAATTTGCCGAGGAAAAAAGTAGAAGAAAAAATTTAAATTTTTAATATTTGTAATTTAATGTTCATTAATAATGTATATTTTTTAATATAATATTATAATATAATAAATTGTATATTTAAATATGTTTTATAAATAATTTTAGGAATGATGGAGGGGGAGGCGGCAAATTGGAAAGTGCCTATAGGCAGAAAAACCTTAAATACGCCACTGTGTAGGAACTAATATAATATGTATTTTTTTACCTGTTAAGTCTCGTGCAGGAGTAACATACATTCGCCTGATAAAAAGCGGAATTGGTAAATTGGATTTATGAGAAAAGGTTGCATCCAGATTGCATGCCAAAAAAAAAAAATGTCCAAATTGCATGCCACCTCTTAGACGAGTGTAAATCCAAATTGCATTCTGTGTATCCACAAGTTTATTTATCATGTATACGATTAGATTGAAATATTTTTATATCCGAGTAAACATTTTACCAAACTGTACCTATTGTAGTGTATAATAATTATTGTGGTCTGTTTCATAGAAATACGTATCGGTCACTTCAATGTTTGTTATTCAAATGTATAGGCATTATTATATTAACCTGGAACAATTTTATTATCATTACATTGTAACGTAATTTTTCAGTTTAACTTAGGCCCCTAAATAATTTTAAACTATTCCCTCTTAAATATTAACTGTTATTATTAAATTGTTATATATTTTCCATATTGACATATTTTATTATTATAAACTATCATCTTTATTATTTTATTATTATTATACGTCATATTATAATTATACTATATTGTATATTGTCAAAAATACCACCAAATTTTATAATATTATTATTTAAAAATGTAAAATACATTCACTTGAATACCTTAAACTACAATCGTTTTATTTAATATTCACAGTGTCATATTCTCCAATTTGGTAAAATGTTTACTCGAATATAAAAATATTTCAATCTAGAAACTAATCAGTTGTAACAACTATATCATAAAGCGTTTCTCTTCATGATTTTTTTTTAAAAAATTATAAAAATCAAGTTTAAGTTGTGCACGTAAGTGCATTGTGCATGATAAATAAAGATATACTTGTAAGTACACGGCATGCATTTCGGACAACCTCTCTAAGAGGTGGCATACAATTTGGACATTCCAATTTATGTTTATTTTTTTTGAAATATAATTCGAATGCACCGAGGAGAAAAAAAAAGGTAGTAGGTATAAGTTGAATCCTGGAAAAAATATACAAATTAAAATATATGTAATTTTTTAAAATATCATGATCTAAACAAGTAATATATGGTATATTGGTATATAGCTCGTTATTTGTTTTGTAATAATATTTTTAAAGTTAATAATATTTAATTTTATTAACTCGTATTATAATATAAAAATATTTTATAGTAGTTTTGTAATTATTATTATAGAAATATATTACCTATAATCATGTATAATATATAACGATGTTATTTTATTTATATTTAAAGAAAGTTTGTACAACCTTCGTGTTTTTATTTTAAATGTATTTGTAATAGGTGATCAAATAATATTAACATCATAACAACATTATCAAATATACTAACTTGACAATTATAAAACATTTAAAGTTAAAATATTAAACAATAGTTTATTTTATATCTAATCATATATTTGTATTAGTTATATTAAGTCGAATATAATATATTAGAGCATTTATATTGTTTATACGATAATAATACTAATACAATTATATTTACTTACGGCATAATATATAGTGTTCTCACATAAAATATGTTTTGTGTGGTTCCGAGTACCTACCTACGGCGTAATAATTATCACTAGATAGTAAGATTTTATAAAAATGTTTGTGTCGCGTTCTTTTGTTACGCCATATTTAAATAATCGAGTTTCATATTGACAAAGAAACAGTACCTTTTGAACTCAATTAATGCGTATAAAATATCTACTAGCTATTTCGGTAGAGTCAAGTTCAAATACTAATTGCTAACGAAACTATATAGGTAATCTATATATATGTATATAAAAAAAATTATCATTATTATTTTATCTGTCATGATAAAATGTGTGTATACTCCCAAATGTATATTATAGAAGTAGGTTCAAAGAAATAGGTATTCTTTTATGTAGATAGGTTTTTTAAAAACTCGTGGAAGTAAAATCTATTAGACTCAACTTCGGTAACGTAACTATCCTCGTCAGCGTCCCGAGCCAAAATTTTTATTTCGCCCTACCTAATATAAATCCGATTCTTCGACCTTTGTCATTAAAACTTTGCCGTGACCAAATGTATGTTTTTTTTTATTAGATTAACCTGATTAACCCAATCACACTTGTATCACATTAAACATTTTGTTTCAAATTAAATACGAATAAAATGTACTATTACCCAAAACCAATATTATTTTATTTGTTAGTTTGCGCCCCGAGGCAACAACTGCCTCTGTTGCCCCTGCGGTAACTACGCCACTGCTCAACTTACATAGTATCGCGTCTATGTTTTTTAAATATGCGTCTATTGCAGCGGTTCTCAAACTGTGGTACGCGTACCACTAGTGGTACGCGAAAGACTTCATGGTGGTACGCGGAGGGCCGTTTTTGGATAATAAACCCATTCAATTATTTCTTCCAATTCATATCTTATTTTAAAAAACTAATAAATAAAAAATAATTATACTGCAGTTGTAGTATTTTACTGATTTATTATTTAAAATAAATGTATTTAACTATACAATTTGGAATTTGGATCGTTCTATTTTTAATCATTAGTGGTACGCGACTGATTGATAATATAGTTAAGTGGTACGTAAAAAAAAAAGTTTGAGAACCGCTGGTCTATTGCATTTATAATAGGTACTTTTCTCTACCTACTAACAATATAAGTATACCGCATCACACATTATTAAAAACATATATATAATTATTAATATGGCAAAATAACTAAACTAAATTGAATTTTTTTTTTTTCGTTGTTTGTAACTAGACACTCAAATCGTCTTGTCGTATAGTGTTTTTCGATTTGTCATTAAAATCGTTTTATAATAATATTATGACGCCCGTTGTACAATACCGTACCATCTATATACTTCGTAGTCGCCTACACGCGTAACCGTGAGATTCGTAGAATACGCTGCACAGACACAGAGACTCAGCAAATTCCGATCGCCCAAGCCGCGGCGTGTACTCGGGCACTGGACTGCAGGAGAACCGGTCACGGGTTTAGTGTAGTCTCGCAGCTCTATCGTTACGCATAGTCTCTTATCGATTTACTCGTTTCGTGTAAATTCAATTTATTGACACGGACAGACTGTGGACAATTTTTCTTTTGCGTGTAGTTCGGCATCCGGTTGTTCGTGCACATACTTACGAAAAGGATAATAAGCTAAATTAATTTATCAAAGATCAATTTTTTTCAACATTGGGCAAGTGAGTACCTCTCTAGTCTCTATCAATATATATTTACTTACTATAAATTATAATAAGTCAAATAAGTTAATACATTTAAAATTAACTTCATAAATATTAAAAATGAGTTATGAGTTAGTTATTATATATTATAATACATAAATATATAATATGTATGTACTCATTGTACTCATTAGTAACGAGTTATTATACTTGCTTAATGATATTTCTTATAGATACTTGTATAGTTATTATACTTTTAGCAATAGTATAGATGAATACCAACGTCATACTACACACAATAATCCCGGTGGTGACAAAATTATAGGTACTCAATAGGTACTTTTTATGTCTGTTATCACTTTTTGGAGTAGTAATAATGCTTCGATTTTTTACTTCAGCCCCTCTTTAAAAAGGAAAATTCATCTAGTTGGTACTTTTTGAGGGGGGGGGAGTCAAAAGTAAAAAATTACCAATAGTTTTCAAAAGCGTCGGGAAAAACCCTGAAAAAATAACGGAAAAACGGGAATTTTTACGCATAACCACTTTTTGACAAAATCGATTTTTTGATTTTGCTGTAACACAAAAACGAATCATTGTAAATACTTGAAATTTTCACCAAATGTTTATATTATGGTTATCTATTTACGATTAATTTTTTAAAATATTTTGATCTTTTTAAAGCTACTTATAGACAATTGAAATTTTCGACTTTTCTAAGTTTTTTTTTCTTAAAATGCCAATAAAAAAAATTTGGCTATCCAAAAAATCTTTAAAATTTAATATAAGGTTTATTATAAGTTGTACCTATCGTAGTAAAAAAAAATCAAAAATCGTTAGTCACAATTTTTGTTTATAAGCATTTAATGTTCAAATATTTACGAAATATATCAAAATCGCGAAAATTTGTAAGAAATTTTGAAGTTGAAAATTCATAAAATTTTTGTGATTTATACTTAAGGTTCAAAAATCCAATACAAGGTTATCTATAAGTTTTCCTTTATGTAATTGTAAAAAAAAAATTCTAGCGTCGATAAAGAAAAAAATTTATGAGCTTAAGAAATTTAATTTTTTACGAAATCGCGTAAAATAACGATATATTACAATTTAAATATAAGTAATAATAATATAATATATCCAACTAATTATCATTGACTGACAAATCATCTCCGTTCAGAATCGTTTTTCGTATACAATGATACCCGTCATTGCATTCAAATTTAACACATCCACACGACCAGTGACCTACTCTCCATCTCTACAATACAGCAGAGCGATACCCACTTGCCCACTTTTTTTTTTATTAATTCTCATAAAAAGTTTCCATAATTCTATTATTGTATAGCTTAAATTTAATAATTATTCAAAGTTTCTTAATAATTAAAAAACTACAGTTTTTGCGTTATCTATACAATGATCCGACTACAACAGACACCTGTCTATAACCGACAATTATTTTGGTTCCGAAACTGCCCGTTATATACAAGTTTCACTGTAATAGTTAAATATACTTATAATATAATAAATGCAAAAGTAAAATAAATGATTTTAATAGCTATATAAAAAAACATATCACGAAATGTTTCTGTTTCCGCTCACAATCGTTTTCGTATAAAATTATATGTAATTGAATTCAAAATTAACAGTGACCCACTATATATCTAATGTACCTACAACAGAGATGTATTCACTTGCCAAATTTTTATAATTTTACGTTTTTCGTGTATTAATTATACTTATTTCCAAGTATATTAAATATTTATGTAACCAATATTTTTGACTGATTTTCTAAACAAATATAAATATTTATTATAATTTTAAGTATTCATGTATAAAACAATAATCAATAAAGTTATGTTTATGTGTTTTATTATTTTGAACAAAAAATAAAAGTACCGACTTAGTGAAATTAAAGATAAATTTTTTTCAACATTGAGTAAGTAAGTACCTCTCTATCATTACATATTTACTTACTTTAATAAGTCAAATAGGATAATAAATTTAAAATAAACTTCATAAACATTAACAATAAGTTATAAATACTATAAAATACTTGTAAGAGTTACAGAAACTATAGGAATAGTAGATGAATACCAACATCATACGACACACAATATTCTCGGTGGTGGCATATAGTTAGGTACTCGATAATCAATATTATAGATTTATAGGTAAAATAGTTGTTACACTGTGTAGGTAGGTATAAAATATAAATGTATTATATATTTACCAAGTATTGTTTGATTTAAAATTAGAATTTTGACAACTTGTCAAAATCTCAAAAATTACAAATTATTTACTTAGTGGTTAAAAATTCATAAAAAAGTTCTGTTTGTAACAAAGATTTAAAAACATTATATAAGGTTCTTTATAAGTCTGCAAATCTATATGAAAAATAAAAACAGGAATTAAATTGATATTTGATGACTGTTTGAAGTTATAATTTTAAAAACATTCAAATTCAATTGTTATTAAAATTTGAATTATATAAATTGATATAACATTATTTTATCGTAAAAATATACATTATCATAATAGCTAATTATCTACTAATAAATAATAATTTAATGAATTTAAATATTTTCAGAAAAAAATACATCAAACTACCGTAATACCAAAAGTAAAATAAATGATTTTAATAGCTATATAAAAACATATCACGAAATATTTCTGTTTACGCTCACAATCGTTTTAGTTTTATATTGTTTTTAAGTTAGTCAAGTTAAACTAGGTTCATTATCATCACAGGGCGAGCAATTATTTTAATCGATTAATTATTTTAAGAAGCTACTGTAATGTAAAGTATAATAGAGGCTCAATAAATTGGCAATATTATTAATTTATATATTATTAAAATAATTACCAAATAACTAATAAGTAAAGTATATTGAATGTATAGTTTAGATATTATGTTATCTGTTGCATATTATTTTAAGGCACATTGACCTTTAAATTCAAACAAAATTATATTATTCTTAGAAGTTAGAACCACAATAATTAGGTATTTAATGTATTTTAGATAGTAAGAATGTATATTATATTTGTTACATGTACGTTGGTCTTATGTCTCAGTGAAACAAACTAGTATTGTTTAGGTTTATATCAATTTATTCTTTGTAAAATAAAATACATTAAATTCTTTAGTAAAATGTCAAATATTGTCGAACGGGATTCTGGTGTTCGACAGAGACCTGCTGAATATGTTCAAAACTTTGAAGTGCTTCGAAGTCAATGCTTAAAAGAAAAAATACTGTTCAGAGATCCGGAATTCGATACATACGATTTGTCTGTACATTATAAAAATCTCCGGAAAAATCAGCTTGAATGGAAAAGACCAAACGTGAGAATATATTTGAAATACGTTCTGTTAAAAATGTAATATTTATTCGATAAAAATTATATTAAAAATTGTATATACTATAGGAAATTTCAAACAATCCCAAATTTTTTGTGGAGGGAGTTTCAAGATTCGATGTAAGGCAAGGACTATTAGGTAAATAAAAGGAAAAGTTTATTGTTTTTAACTGTTTATGAGTATTGATTTTGATATTTATTTATAAATAAAATATTTTTATTCCATATATTATATAATTAAAAGTTTATCAATGATAATTATAAATATTAATATGCACATAACAACATAACTAATGTAAACATTTTTTTTATTGCGGAAGGCGACTGTTGGTTATTAGCCGCAATAGCCAATTTAACTTTGAACGAAAAACTCTTTTATCAAGTAGTACCAAATGATCAAGGATTTGATAATAAATACGCGGGTATATTTCACTTTAGGTAAATGTATTATTTATTTTATTTGATATTTGGATCGTATTTTATTCTTTGGTTATTTTAGGTTTTGGCAGTACGGCAAATGGATTGACGTGGTTATTGACGATCGTTTACCGACTTATGAAGGAAAGTTAATGTTTCTTCAATCAGCAATGAAAAATGAATTTTGGAGTGCTCTGTTGGAAAAAGCTTATGCCAAGTAAATAATTAGAACGATTAATTTAAAACAGTTAAAACTACCTGATCTCATTAAAATCATAAGTGTACATATTATAGTGGTTTTTAATTTTCGACTTAAAATTAGGTCAATTTTAAATTTTAAAATGTAAATAAAACCTGTGGAATGTATTGGCAGTAGTCAAAATTTAAAATTTGAATGTCTATTAAATATAATTGTACTCGTATATTTTTAAATTTGTAGATTCTAGTAAGAACTATTTATCCTAATAAATGGCATAAATAAAAATCTTGTATACAAATTTTCAAGCGTTAACTAAATATATTATAAGAAAAATAATATTTTTGGAAATTCAGCTTTTTTATAATTGTTGTAAGAAAATTCATATCAAATTTTTTATTAAAATTTAATCCTTTATCATGAAAATTAATAATGGTATGAACTTTAACTACAAAATAATTTGCAATTTTTAACTTCAGACGTTTATAAAAATAGATAATTTCTATGTAACATTTCAAATACCTTAAAAATAGATAATTAGTTGTCTTAATGTTTTAAAAAAAGTTCTCAGTTACCTAATAATAATGACTTAAATAACAGAAAATATTTCAAGTTACTACAATCATTATTTTTGAATAATAATAAAATGACAAATGATTATTGAGACTTTTTGTTGTCTTTTATTTTTTTAAGTTCTAATACATTAACTTAAGAAGAATATTGTATTAAATTTTACAAATTTTATACTAT
Source organism: Rhopalosiphum padi (assembly GCF_020882245.1). Classification (NCBI taxonomy): domain Eukaryota; kingdom Metazoa; phylum Arthropoda; class Insecta; order Hemiptera; family Aphididae; genus Rhopalosiphum; species Rhopalosiphum padi. Next base: position 68,051,517 of record NC_083599.1, read on the forward strand.
ATATATATATTGCAAATGTGTGTAATTTTAAATAAATTCATTATTTGAGTTTTAAATGATAATATAAAAATTGCGACTGTATTTTACTATTTTACTAACTGTATTAGGTACTTATAACAAAAATTAACCTTATGTTAAATTTTTGAGATGTTTTTGCCATAGTTCTTGCCAAAGTTTGGGTACACATAAAATTAATTTTTTTTATTAATTTGAAAAGTTTAACTAAATAAATATCTCAAAAAGAGGCATTATATTTTTAAAATTGTATCATATCTAATAGATAATAATATATATATATATTATGGTAAAACCTTCAAGCCTGTAAAATGATTGATTTTTTTTTTATATATCCTAATAAATTTGTAAGGTACTGAGTATTTTTACTTTTGATTTATTCAACACATGATTAAGATTAAATATTTAACTAGAATAACTAGAATACTAGATGCTGCCTTAGAAGTTAAAGATAATTTTTTTTTTATTATTATCACGTATACACAAGGTACTCAAAAAACACACTTTATTAAATACATTTATTGCATTACTCAAAATCTAATAATCTAAAAAAAAAAAAAAAATATATTTATATACTAGAATCCACGGATCATATGAAGCTTTGAAGGGAGGTTTTACAATGGAGGCTATGGGAGATTTCACCGGAGGTGTGTCAGAAATGTATGATTTAAATGATGCAAAACCAAATTTATTCACGATTATGCTAAATTCTATTCAACGACAATCGCTCATGTGTGGCTCAATATTAAATTCAAAAAAGGTTAATTATTTAATTTTATACAAAATAAAATTTCCTTTATAATTTTATTCATTCAAGATAATATTTTTAAATTGTGTATATAAATGTATTGTTGTTATAGCTTGATCTAAAGGAAAAAGGATTATGTGAAGGTCATGCGTACAGTATTACTAAGCTAACAAAGTTTGGTATAATATGTTTGATTAGACTTCGAAATCCTTGGGGAAAATATGAATGGAAAGGTCCTTGGAGTGATAAGTAAGCTTTTTATTATTATATCACGTCTTATTTTATATTATTTATAAACTTTTAATTTAATTAATTAATTTAAAAATATTTTGTAGATCTGCTGAGTGGTTATCTGTACCACACACAAAAAAAGAATCAATAGGTATGGTACTAGATGACGATGGAGAGTTTTGGATGTCATTCGATGATTTTTTGAAATATTTCTCTTTATTAGAAATTTGTAATTTAGCACCTGACGATCTAAAGAGAGAGCAAAATGGAACATGCTCTACATGGGATTTGAGTGTATTTGAAGGTGAATGGGTCCGAGGCGCAACCGCCGGCGGATGTGATATATTTCAAGGTACAACTATTTTAAATAACAGATTTTGTTGTTTGGGGTCGTGTTAGATTCGCATTGGCTAGGAGAACTGCAGTGAAGATTTTCAGAACTTTATCTTTCATAGTTAATTTACTACAGAACTTCAAAAAAAAAATTAAAACACATTTTATTGGGTATTTTTTTATGTTTTTCAGATTTATAGCTTTATAGTGAGTTGACCATTGAAGATAAAGTTCTGAAAATCTTCACAGCACTTCTCCTAGCCAATGTGAATCTAACAAGACCCCAAATTACAAAATCTGTTTTCAAGTTTCGGTAATCTAACACGCTAAATGAAAATCTAACAAAAAATAACTATTTTTTTAACTGTAAAAAATAAAATTTCACAAAATCGCAAATTTTGTATCTACTTAATCTCCCTTTTTAATGAGCTATCAATCAACTTTTTAGTTATAATAGTTTTGGAGAAAAGTTAAAAAAATAGAAATTTTGGAACTGTTCACGCCGACGTTTTTGTGGATTCAAATCGTTATACCGCTTGGGTGTGATATCGGATCTCTCTCAATAATATTTTATGTTAAAGCTAGCTTAATTATCCACCTACTCATTACAACTGAATTACATTTTAATAATTTTCCTATTTAACAAAAATTCTCGAAGTTTTAAAAATTCAGACTTTTTTCATTTCAATTACCATACTTACTTGATTAAAAATCAAGAAAGTAATAATATAAATAAAATATTCTTCATTTTGTTTACTAATCAAATCAAATAAAAATAAATACCTCAATAATATATGTATTTTGTTTACTTGGCACTTTCAGTACTGGCCATTGTGTACAATAACTAGTCTTTATATATATATGTATTATTTACTTTGGCCAAACATCTTAAACATTGTATACAATGTCCGGGCATTGTATTACAACGATTGATTTATCCACTTGGACCATAACATATATATTTATATATTCAATAGTTGTTAACTATAATATTTTTTAGTAGTATACTAAATGCTATGATAAATATGTTTATTTAATGTTAAATATTTAGAATCGTTTTCAAGCAATCCTCAATACAATATAACATTAGAAGATTCTGATGATAGTGACAATGAAAATATGTGCACTGTAATTATTTCATTAATGAAAAAGTACAGGCAACGCCATCGTAATAAAGGGGATTTGAATTCATTTTCAATTAATATTATTTTGTTTGATGTAAGACTTAAAATACAAAACTTCTTAAATTTAGTTTTAATATTTTTATAATAATACTGTTCATTTGCACAATATTTTTTTTAATGATACTCTATCTATTTTATTGATTAGCTCAACAAATCAAATTCTGTGCCGAAACCATTAGACATGGATTTTTTTAACAATAATACTGCTTTATATAAGTTCCATTCTCTTAAGTACAACCCAAGAGAAATTTCTAAGAGACTAAAGGTACCACCTGATAAATATTGTATTGTACCTTGTACAACTAACCAGAATGAACAAGGGGAGTTTTTACTCAGAGTTTATTCAGAAAAAAAAAACAATTTGGAGTAAGTGATAGAGGGATCTCTAATATATTTTTAAAATTATGATTCGGTGTTATAATAAATTATATTTTTGTAGGGAGTTCGATAACGAAGTAGGAATGTGTCCAATCAATGATAAGGTAAATAATAAAAAATAGGATTAAATACTAAATGAAAAATGGAGTTGTCTTTTATAAAACATACATTTATTCTTAGTTCAAAAAATTGGCGCTTTACACAAATAAAAATGAGGATTCGAATGAAAAATTAAAAAAATACTTCCTCAAAGTAGCTGGGAGTGATAAAGAGGTCGATTGGATGGAACTTAAGGATATTTTGGATGTTGCCATGAAACAAGGTATGTACTATATGACTGTTATGACTTATGAACTTATTAACTATTTTACAAAATGATTATCTGGCACCGATTTATTGACTGTTTTTTGAATTGTTGTATTGGTAAATTGTTGGTATAGGCATGTTTTAACTTTCCTAAGAGTCACAACTTATTTTATAAACATGACATTGTTTTACAATAATTTGGTATTTATTAATTGTATTCTCTAATGGAGCCAATGGAGGGTAAGTGGATTAGTATTGAGCCCCCTTCCCTCAAAACATTGTTCAACCATTGCTCTTATCTATACCTTATTTTGTTATTATTTTAAATTTTACTTACCACACATTTCATAAGTCATAAAACAAATAAAGAAATAATATGATATCAACATTTTTAATATAATTATATAAACTTATGCTTTATGCACAATAATAATATTACAATAAATAAAAATGAAAATACATTTATAAAATTAACAATTTTGTAAATATGTTGAATACATTTATTAAAATTATTATATGAAATATTGGGTAAATATTTTTGCAAACTATAAATTATAATATTTTTTATAAAATATGCTTTGACTTTTGTTTAGCGAATTGGCCGATATACATCCATCCCATGAAATAGATTCAAGCAAAACAATTTAAAAATTAAGAATGGCAAATGAATTTAAAAAAGTATATCACAAATAATTTTTGATTTTTTTAAGGGCGAAAATCGTCTTTCGGCAGTGGCGGCATCAGATGTTTTCTATTGTGGGTGGTGGGGAGCCCACGATACCGGGCGAAATTTTTGATGGGGGGACATTTATGTATGGTTACTCGATAATTGGTAAAAAATGGCACGGTAATAAACGACAAGGTGAAAAACGTTAATTTTGGTTAAAAGAAATAAAAATAATTGTCGTTATAAATAAAATTATTTTTAAATATATATAGAAATTCGAAAGCACATTTGTTGAAATAAACTTAACATTTATATTAATTTTTACACTTTAGGTTTTGATTAAGTGATGTTAAAATTTATATTAAATAGGTAATAATATAACTTAATTAAGTATATTTATTTCTAAATGCGCAAAAAAAGCATATTTAATATTATAGTCAAACTTAAAATAATAATACATTAATACTCAAGTATACAAACTCTTTAAAGTAATTAATATTATTTGATATATTAATAATAATTTACTACTTCTTTATTTACTTACATATTTTTAACACTAAATTATAGAGGAGGCAATGGAGAGGAAATATAGAAATATAGGGGGGCACTTAACCCCCATTTAGTGCCGCTCCTGTCTTTCGGCGGAACAGTTGAATATGGCAGAGTGCCAGAGTATAATACAATCGTAATGCAATTTCAATATTAGAAAAAAAATTATCCAACACTTAGTTTCTCGAAATTGTCAATATAATTTATTGTGTATTTGGTTTAGCTTGGTTTGATTCATCTAATTTGGGGAAAATAAAATTCACTTTAAAATTCAATTGCAATGAAGACTAAAGAGGTTTATTTAAAAAAAATAATTTGTTTGTTTTTTTTTTATAATTTCATTTTTGCGTTTCGCGCTCTTCTTTTTAAAGACTTTATTACTTGAACGCACAACCGATTAGCTTTTTCGCCAGGGAGTGAATATATTTTAAATATGTAAAATATAAAAATACAAGTAAAATTATAAAATTATAGTAAAGAAAATGAATAAGTTTGTATAAACGGTTGACAAATTAGTAATAATATTACATTAAAAACAAAAATAATCGATGGATATCAATCGATTGAATATTATGGTGTATGTGCGCCGAAAAACCTAACTAGGTTATTTGATATTCGTTTGCTCGTATAGTCGTACCGCATTTATCGCGTACAATGGGTAAACTAAAATATTTTCTAACGTTTGAATAATAATTGTTCACATTTGTCGGGGGAAATGTTATCCACAGTAATTTAACCATTTTATTGCTATTATTTTGTGTAGTGTGTACAATTTTGTGTAAATTAGTTGAAACGCGTAAGTGAATGCGCGAGCCCACATCACACACAATCGTAATCGCCAATAGTATTTTTTCTCTGAATAGGAAATTCTTTAATTTCTTTCATATCTTTCCAGATATCACAATACTATAGTCCATGATTGGTATATTTTAATAAAAGGCATTTATATACCTATCCAATATACCAACAAAAAAACTACAAGCTAGTAAAGTAGTAATGCGATAAGTAATTTTAAAATATATTTAAATTTGTTATGAAGCTCACTTAATTAAGAGCAATTTTTTTCTACTTTCTACTTTTTCTACTTCCATATAATCACTGGTAATCACTGTTTAAAAATTTACCAACTTTTATACTTTTAAAAACAAATTTAAAAAGAAAATGAGTGTAAAATTCTGGAAAAGTAGGACGTTTGATATCAAGTAAACTTTATAGCGATATATTCATTATGTTTTCAGATTTTTATGGAATTAGTTATAGGATATGATTTCGTTAAAACAGTTATTATTGGATACTCTCAATTGACTGTTAAAAAAAATTTCTGGCTTAATAAACGTAAAAAATTTAAATATGTAATTAAATTTGTAATTTGTAATTCTGAGCTGTAGAAATTTAACCTAAAACAATATATAGATACGTAATTTATCAAGAAATTGTTTCACTAAAATAATATAATAATATTAATGAGGTATTTAAAGACCTTTAATAGGAGGCTATTTAATTTAATCATAATAATTAATTATAATAATATAACTATTATACGTATTAGATATTTAATTATATTATTAAAATAAATATGAAAACTTATCAAACAATTATTCCGTCTTATTTCTTTATATCAAAGAGTTACCTTAATAATTGAAACGTTAGTGACTGTATGTTCAGCTATATACTAAGCATGTTATTAACTAACATTTTTGATATTTATAGAACCCGGGAACATACGATTTTCAAATGATGTATGTCGTTGTTTGATTGCTATGATGGATTGGGATAGATCAGGTAAACTTGGTTTTAAAGAATTTCAATCATTATGGTTGAACATTAAACACTGGAAGGTAAGTCACATATTTAATAAAAATTTAATGTTATTTTAAAATATGTTCTATATTGTTTTAGGTTGTTTTTAAATCATACGATATAAAGAACAAGGGATATATCAAAGGATATCACTTAAGGTCAGCATTAAGTTCGGTTGGTTACTCTATTAAAACACGTACCATAAACACTATGTGTCATCGGTACGCGAGCAGAAAAGGATATATAATGTTTGATGATTTCATCATGTGCGCTATAAGACTTAAAACCACTATAGGTTAGTTAAAATTAGATTCAGAAATAATCATTAATATAAAAAAAATGTATGTTATTAAGGGCCCTCGTGTTTTAAGAGGAATGATCTGTGTAGGCAAATTTATATGACTGCGTTTTGGTGATTGGTAATTTTTTTAAGTATCTTAAAACGACATATAAGATGACTGATATTGCAAAAACTGCAGTGTATGTTTACAGTACAACAGTTCAAATTTAAAATTTAAATAATATAATATTCTTATGTTCATTGATATTATTATTTATTACTAAAATACATATATTAAAAATCCTTTTGTTTCCAATATAGTAAACTTGTATATGAATCAAAATTGATCTAACTAATGTCTTATAATTTCGTTAAGTGATTAGGTCCAAATACAATAAACCGGATACTTCTATAATAATTTTAGTTTTATAATTAGTCAAATTCATGTAACTATTTTAAACAAACAACTATGATAAATTTATTATGTAAATCTATGATATTACATGTTTATTAGTCATACGATAATTGCTATCAAATCATTGCATTCTAAAAGCTAATTTTAGGAACCTCATATCATGAAATGATTTTAAATTGTACTTTACATTTTTCTTTGGTTACAATAGCAGGTAAATTTCACTAGTACTTACTTTTCGGTGGAGTATGATTGCGCGCGTTTTACCTTTTTGGGCATACGATTGCGCGCGGTGCCGGAATAACAAAGAACATGCTTTTGACTATTCAAAAGCGTACGATTGCGCGTGAAATTGGATGCGACGTTGCCAACTTATTATTAAAATTTAAAATAATTATTATTATTAAAAAAATTATAAAAAAATTTATTATTGTATTTATTTCTTATAACATTGTACAAAAATAATCATTAAAAAAAATCGTTATAATAAAATAATATAAAATATTCGAATAGATATCGAAAAAAATTTAAATGTTAAAGCCCTGATACCTATTTCCAATTATGGCTAAATACTTAAGTAAGTTTTCTGGTCTTTTATTTTTTAGATATTCTTCGTGTTGTTTACTCACAAATTCGATTTTCTTTAGTTCTTCCTTTTATTATGGCTTGATTTTTCCTTTGGAAATGGTTGATAATTTAGTGACGGTTTCTGCCGTGTTTCCATAAGCGTACTTATAACAACAAATGTCGGAGGATGAGCACTAGTAAACTGGGCGTTATATGTTCTATGGAAACGTTCAGCCCCGTACGGATCGCTACAATTGGAACCTAATCGGATATTTACCATGCACCTATAATCTATATATTTGGCAACGTTGCTACTTGCGTAGAAGCAAAAATAATTTATCACGCTCAATCGTACACTTAAAAAGGTACCGTTGATAAGGACCGCGAGCAATCGCATTGCAGCCTTACTTTTGACCTATACAATAAATGTTCTATTGTTTTTACTAATCATTTTTTAAAATTTTTATGTTAAAACTAAATTTGATTATTATGGCACACATTTCAAATCTAAAATTAATTACATGACGAGTCAATTTGCATAGGCTATTTTTTGTTGCTTTAATGTTTGATACTCTAATTAATATCAACTCACGTGGATCATAATATAGTAATACATTTGTAAAGTAACGTTCTGTTGTGTGATAAAGTAGATTGAGTATAATACTTAATTGTTCTAATTATTAACCTAATACATAGTTGACACATTTAATTTAATTTTATTATTTTGTATTATACCTACACTTTTTTTTACTGAATTAAAAAATTGTTAAATTTTTATTTTTAGACATATTCAAAGAACGTGATCCTGGTAATAAAAATGTGGCTTCATTTACATTGGAAGAATGGGTGGAAAAAACATTTCACTCATAGCTTTAAACATAAATTGAGTTTTGTTTTTACGAACTTAATATTTGTTATAATATTACAATACTGTTTACCATTACCGGCGTTATAGTTCATAAGTTTGATTGAGCGTTAATCATGAAAATATAATTTATCAATAATAATATTATACAATACAATATTGAATATTTTTAAATTGTTTTTTAATGTTATGAACATAGTATTCAAATAATCTTACCGATTAGAGCTTTAAATATTAAATAGTGTAACGTCCCCTCTTCACCGGGCGTTCGTCTCTCGAACCCTACGGATTTAAGTTCTGTTTATTTTTTCGAGGTCTCGAGTACTCGACCTCGGTGTGTAATATTAATACTAAGAGATCAGGGTTACCTTATTGAAGTAAGCACATAGGTATAAGATATATAAATATATAATATAATAAGTGACTTAGTGACAGATATATAATTATTAATGGTTTACCGATCCGGGTAGATGATGACATGCCGTGAGTGTGGATCGTTGATGGGGCCGTCGGATCGTCGCGGAGTCGATGTTAATGTTGTCGTTGTTTCCGTGTCGCACACACTCTCCTCACACACTCTCTCGGTCATCATTATATACGCCGCTGCCGTGTGCCTAAACCCTTAGTCAGCAGTCAGCTGCGATCGCTATTCCTCACACTCAGCATATTAGGTAGCGGGTGCCCTACTTAAGGAATAATGTACGATGCCGATAGACGGCAATCGTTACAATAGTATATCGAAATTGTTTTGTAAGTAGTATAAAGATGTACACACGATAAGAAGAATACACGTTTTGTTTAAACCGTTAGCAAACACAAATTGGGGTTATAGAAATGTAATAAACTAATAACAGATAAGTACATACTACAACGTACAGTAATCTCAGTGGCTTTACAGATTTACTCAATATAAAATCTATGTTTCACTGTGTAATGATCGAGAAAATGCTAGTAAGTTAGTCGGGGACTATTATATATTTCTAAATCATTACTTGTTAAATAATTATAAATTGATGTTTTATGTCGACTTGCTTGTTGCAATCGCAGTTCGTATTCAAGATATAACGTGATGTGACTGATTTATATATTTAAATAATTACACCTTTATTTTTAAATTAACTATTTATATTTAACTTAATAGTTTATTTTATAAAGACATGAATTATACATTAACAAATGTTTTAACAAATTTTAACAATTATTTAATTGTATACGCCTTTTGTTTAACGATCTGCGTAGTCTTTTACACTCGCTTTTGAATCCTTATACAAAAATGACGGTAACAACACACACCGGGGCTGTCGGCGACTACCAGTCTCCTTATATATCTAATTCTTATACAGATAAGACTATGTGCGTGTGTATATGTGCATATGTGTGAGTTTTATCTTATATTTAAAGCTATCAATTATTATAATTATTGTACATATGTTATTATTACAATTATTATATATATTATTGTATACTATAAAATATTATTTATTATACATTTAACATCTAAGATATATGATGGCTAAGCGCACATCATTACATCCACCCTAGTCCTTTTTTACTTAGTCTTTAGTCCGCTATCTAATGCATGCCATGGCTATGCCTTCGGCAGCCGGCGTATGATAGCGGTTAGGGGGGCTGGGTCCCGCGCCTGTCGTCGTCGTCGTAGTAGTCGGAAATATAAATGTACATTTACATTTCGGGCAAGCACCAAGCTCGATTTTTTTCATGACGCAATAACGTATATATATACATATACTGATATATTTTTTATTATAAATAATTAGGTAATTATAATTAAAAAGAACAATACACATCGATTATGATGATCTTTGATATTTACGTAATTATAACAAAAAACTCTATGTATTATTTTACTATATAAAGGCGTACTACATTATACACATTCATTATACGACAATATTTCAGAGTGTGATTTTCTATTATTATTTTCGTATAAATTTTCTCGTGCATTACGTATTTTTTATTAAATATGAACCATAACAGCGATTTCGAATCAGGAGCACTTTTGGACTTGGAATGTTCCCAAACTTTCAAACCAACACAGACATTAGCCAATTTTTTGGAAGCAACGGAAACGGAGTTACAAGCCGAACGAATGGTAATTATTACAAACGTAATTTTTTTTAATTGAAAATTTAATTATTTTTTTTAATAGTCGACACCGGTGAAAACGGCCAAAGTTGGTATCAAGAGGAACATACATCAAGTACAACAGAATCTGGAACTCCGGTGTTCGAAAAGAGCGAAACCGACGAGTTCTTCGAAGAACTTGAAAAGTTCATCAGTGCCTCCGACGACTACGGAGACAGCGACACCGACGGAACAAGCCGAAGTTTCGAAAGGAGAGCAACGCCGTCTCACGATGTTGGAATTGCCAATAACAAAATTGTTGAGTTGGGTCAAGATGAACATAGGGAAAAATCTCCGGGATTCGGAGATTTTTTTTTGAATTAATGAAAGTCATATTCAACCTGCCAACAGAGTCAGAAGATCCTACATTTTACCCACTGACGATAATAATTTTGATGATGACAGTAATTTTACCGAAACAAATACCCGACATGTAAATATATTAATAATATAAAAATTTTTATTTTTATTAATTAATATTTTTTTTAGTCTACACCCGAAGAAGTGGACGACCTATATACCGGAGACAGTGACGGCGATGACGGAGATGAAAACAACGAACTTTCAACCAATAATCCCTCAATTTACAAAATTGTTGACGAATCTCAGGTTGAAAGTAAAAACCTCATACAACGAGCTGCCGATCAACTCGCTCGTTACGATTGGCCAGGAAACATTATATATAATCATTATATTTATCTATGTAACATTTCTTTAACATATTATCTAAAAGTATAGCTGCAATCTGCATTTAATATTGTCGATAAATGACAAATTACATTATTTTAATTTTTTTTAATTATATAGTAATGAATTTTTTTACATTTTTACTCTTAAACATTTTTTAACCCTTTGCTGACCAATTCGTACTATTGAAACATGATAAAATAAACCTTTACTATTTAATTTCAATATATTATTTCAACGGACTTATAAGTCCCATTGGTCTGTTGTGACTTCAAATTTGTTTTTACTATCGTTGACGGGTAACGCGTTCCAACTAACGTCTCATCACTCGTCGTATCTTGTACGTTTTACCGTGTATACATTTAAAAAGTAGAGTGATTTTGAAATAGAAACTTTTAGAAATTTCTGGTGACAATCGTGGACGTACGGATATTGAAAATGATAATTAATAGTGATGATGAATACATCATTGATATAATATTTATAAAGCCAAATATTTCATATTGTATGATAAATGTACAATTTACAAGGACATAAAAAAATATTTAACATATAAATTTTAGATTTGAAATGTTTTAATTAAAATAAAATATGATAACAATTAATTAAAATATTTATAGATTAATTTATTATGATCATTCTTTTCATATAAATTTAAAAAATAAAAAAATTACAATTTCTTTACAATCTCCATTAAAAATAATCAAATTAATTTTCTGTAAAAGATCAATAGGACTTTTAGATCTGCATCGTAAAGGACCAATGAGATTTATTTGTCCCAACTCTTAAAAAACTATACATTTTCAAAAAAACTTTTTTTTTGGTTTTGAAATTTATCGAAGAAATACAAAATCATTATTGTGCAGAAAAAAAATCACACTTTTATTAATCTAGAAAGGATTAAATTATATAAGTACAAATGACAAATTACAATTAACGACAATATTAAATGCAGATTACAGCTATATTTTTAGATAATAGGTATATTAAAGAAATGTTACATAGATAATATAATATTAATGATATTATATAATATAATATGATATTATTGTAATGATAATATTTAATTATGTAAATCATAATAAAATAACGAATATTGACAAATTTTGATAATTTTCTTTACCAATATGCAGTATATAATTAGTATGAATTTCTACAACAATTTTAAAAATATGTACGATCATCGTTCAGCGGCTATGCGGTTATTTAAAAACATTTCTTATATGTTAGATTACATTTCGAATAATTTGTTTTAAAATTAATTACATTATGCATAATTTGAAAATATTACTAATACAGGAGTAATGAATTTTACTACTAAAATATTTTTATTCAATTATTTTATTGAAATTTTAGTAACATCTTGCACAGTGACGTTATAAAAAATGTCATTATAGGGATTAACATGTTTTTAGTAGAAAACTGTAAACTTTATCACTTGCAAAAATTAACCTTTAACTCTATTAAGAACACAATTATTTATAATACTAAAGTTGGATTTTACTAATTCTTTTAGATTTTGAACGGAGTGATGAATGTATTGATTCTACAAAGATGTGTTTTATTTTTTTATTTTTGTGTCTGTCATCACGTTTTAGAGTAGTAATAATGCTTTGATTTTTGACTTCAGCCCTTCTTTGAAAAGGGAAATTCATGTAGTTGGTACTTTAGGGGAGGGAGGGGGGGGTCAAAAGTAAAAAATGGCTAGTAGTTTTCAAAAACGAAAGGAAAAACCCTGAAAAAATAACGGAAAAAACGGGAATTTTTACGCATAACCACTTTTCGACAAAATCGATTTTTTTAATTTGCTGTAACTCAAAAGCAACTTGAAATTTTCACCAAATGTTTATATTAGCGTTATCTATTTATGATTCAATTTTCAAAATATTTAAAACTTTTTAAAACTATTTATAAACCATTATAATTATCGATTTTTCTAAATTTTTCTTGAAATGCCGATAAAAAAATTTTGGCTTTCCAAAAAATTTTAAAATTTAATAAAAGGTTTATTATAAGTTGTACTTTCATAGTAAAAAAAAATCAAAAATCGTTAGTCACAATTTTTGTTTATCAGGATTTAAAGTTCAAATGTTTACGAAATTTATCAAAACCGTGAAAATTTGCAATGAATTTTGAAGTTGAAAATTCATAAAATTTTTGTGATTTATACCTAAGGTTAGAAAACTCAATACAAGGTTATCCATAAGTTTTCTTCAAGTAAATGTAAAAAAAAATTCCAGCGTCAATATAAAAAAAATGTTATGAGCTTATTTTATGAAATTTAATTTTTTACGAAATCGCGTAAAATAACGATATATTAAAATTTAAATATAATATATCCTACTAATTATCATTGACTGACAAATCATCTCCGTTCAGAATCGTTTTTCATATACAATGATACCTGTCATTGCATTCAAATTGAACACATCCATTATAGTGACCAGTGACCTACTCTTCGTCTCTAATATACAGCAGAGCGATACCCATTTACCCACTTTTTTAAATTATAATAATTTAAAAAAGTGCGTAGTTAGTTAGTTTTTTAAATTGTTTTAAATTTGTTTAATTTTTAAAGTATAATAAATAATGTCATTAGTTTTTTATACATGTAGTCAATTGTTTTATTATAATAGTGAATTGTTTTACTAATTGTTGTAATTAATAAATTAATTTTTAAGATAAGTATAACAATGAAACGTCGCGGACGTCCTCGTTCTGTTTCTATAGAGGAAGCGATTTCTGCTATTATGTCATTTAAAGAAGAAATAGTTTTAGACTTTGGTAAGCAACCATTATATTATTAAATTATGTATCTAAATATATTATAATAGATAACTTATACAATTGTAAAATTGGTAAATATTAAAAATTAAATTAAAATTTATGTTTTTAAGTTAACATTCTGTTTAATTACATATTAGTAAAGTTTTAATTTTAATTCTAATTTTAATTACTAACAATATAACAATGAAAATATTTTTTTATTATATGTATATAATGTGATATAGGAATCCCAGGACCAACTGCTTCAGTTTGGAACAGTATTTCCCAAATGGAAAATTTAAAGGGAGATGATGGTAAACCAAAGTTATCCGCAAATGCGATTTATACCATGGTGTGTAAAAATTATTACAACATTAAAGAGTTACTAGGAGTTGTATCCCAGTTACCAACAGTTGATAAAAATGTTTTTAAAGGTACTTAATTTATAGCTTTTTGATTATTTAAATTAAGCAGAATACGTAAAAAAAAAATGCATTTTTATATTCAAAATATTTCTAGATCAAGGTGATAGTTCTGATATTTGTAGTTCAGATGACTCTGATATGTCTAAAGTGCAACGGACATTTACCATTACTTTTTCGGCAGAAGAATGGAATAATATAAAACCAGTGTCAAACATTTGCAAAAGAAAACGAAAGGCTGTAGTTATAGGGGATAGGTCATATTTAACCTTGAAACCAGGCCAATGGACAAACATAGTATTTGAACATTTTCATTTGCACACAAGACTTCCCTGTAGAATTACATTTAAAAGAAACCAAGTATTTGACAATGGTTTATCTTATATCAAAATTGAAGGTTATTGTACAAGCTGCGAGTCATATTTTACCGGAGAAGTTGTCGATAAACCAGGCGAAAATGAAAAGTATTTTAGTCATTTTTGAATTAAAACAAATAATAATATTTTTAATTTATAAATTTTAATAGGACAACTATGATATGCAAATACACGGCAAGTGAGAAACATTTTTGTAAAATTGGCTCAAAAAGGCGACTTTCAGGACAAAATCGACAAAATTATTTAAATTCGATGATAAACAACGGTATTGCACCAAGTGAGCTTAGGAAAGATGCTGCTAGACAAATTATGAATAGTGGTATGTATGGCATATTATTATATAGTATGCATTATATTGTATGCATATACTTAAACCGAAAAACTAATTATATCTTATTAGAGAGCATAACTGACAAATTAAACAACGTTATATTTTTGAACTTATTTTTTTTTTTAATTGAAAGGTGAACCTGAACCTAGCCACATTCCTTCAGCAAATACATTAAGGATTGCTAAGTGTCGGGAAAAAAAAGCAAGACTTCTCCACGAAGATCCGTTTACAGCATTATCAATGATGAAGTATAGTGATCCGTATAGACTATAGAGTATCAATGCATTCTATAGGTTTGTTTTTTTTTCTAATAAGTTAATATTTTTATAATTAATAATTATCAACTTTAAACTTAAAGAAAATTAAATATATTATTTGTATTATTTATTGATTTATAATTTCTGCTGAACATATTTTTATTTATTTTTTTATAAAAATCGTCCTTTTTCTTAAAATTAATGCATTTACTGTGGATAATAAAATATAAATTTCATAAATGAATATATAATCTTCATATAATAGATTTTAATAAAATAACAACTAAATGTATTATTGTGTGTAATTTTATTTTGAAAATAAAAACATTAAATTCTAAGAAAATATTTTCTAAAGATTTGAAAATTTTGTAAAATACCTAAGTATTTTCAAATATGTAAATCGTTTTTTAAATAATAAACATCTTGTGTTAAATGGATAACTATATATTTACAGTATGTAAATTAATTGGAAAGTCAGTAGTTGTAATTAAAAAAAATAATGCAGATATTCTAGCGCAGTTTCTTTCATTGTAATGTAATATGACTAATAGCCCATATCTTTTACAATGATCTAAAATAAAAACAAGTCAATAGCTACTTAAAAATACTCTAAGTAGCCATTTTGTATAGTTATTTGTAATATGGAAAAAAATCAATTTTGAATAAATGAAATAAACTTTTATCTAAAAAAATACAGGATAATATTATGCTAAAATTCTATAGTTTTGGTAACTATAATACTAGATAATCCAAACGTTAATAAAGAATGATAAAATATGTTTGAATAGCAAATTTTAATTATTAAATTAATGTGAAAACCATACAATATTACCTTAATATTTTTTTTATAGAAGTTTCTGTCGTTCATTCAAAATTCAACCGATTTCAAAATTTTATTGTTTTATCTCCATATTACAAATGAATAACTATTAACTATACAAAATGGCTATTTTAAAATTTTTGGAAAAAATCAAAAATTTTCAAGTGGCTTTTGACTTTTTTTTTTATTTTTGATCATTATAAAAGGTAGATTATTAGTCACATATTACAATGAAAAAAATGGCATTAGAATATCTGCATTAATTTTTTTAATTACATCTACTGAATTTCCAATTAATTTACATATTATAAACATATAATATAATAAGATATTTTTGTACAAATAATTTTAGAAAAAAATATTGATAAAATCTTCGAGTGTATTTTTTCAGATAAAATACATATCAAATGTTATATAATAATTAATAATATTATACATATAATTCAAAAATCTCTATAAAAAATTAATAATAAAATACATTTATTATAATTTTCTTTTTTAATACTTTAAAGACACTTTTTTATAGGTTTTGATCCATTTTTTATACACTATTGGACTCCAACTCAAATCAGAATTGCTAAGACATCTTCTACAAAAGTTCAAAAACTTAGGATTTCAGCTGATGCAACAGGTGGTGTTTGTAATAGACTGTCTAGAGTATTTGACA
The DNA here is from genome assembly GCF_020882245.1 of Rhopalosiphum padi. Taxonomy (NCBI): domain Eukaryota; kingdom Metazoa; phylum Arthropoda; class Insecta; order Hemiptera; family Aphididae; genus Rhopalosiphum; species Rhopalosiphum padi. The sequence continues at coordinate 68,068,324 of NC_083599.1, forward strand.
ATAGATCGGCGTATATGTTTTTGTATGAAATACAAGCGTACTTTTCTGCAACTCCTACTATTCCAATTGCACATATGATATCAGAAAAGCATGACACTGAGACAATTCGTGAATGGCTTACAAGATGGAAGATAGATATCGGTTCACAAGTTCAAGAATTTGTCAGTGATCAATCTTTGGCTTTAATGGCAGCTGCGGTAATTTCCTTTACACAATTTAGTAGCCTTCAGCGGTATATTGAAGAATGTTTCAAAATTCTGAATGGGAATGAATTTGAATTGCCACTCTGCTTTATTAGAAATGACGTAGCTCATTTTATGAAAAATGTATCGACATGGAAACCGTTGAAAGACTTAAAATCTACAATGAGCAGAAAATTTTTTTTACAGTCATATGCACTCCTAATGCAATCAACATCATTAAATGAAGCAAGAGAAATAACGAAGTCAATTTTAATAGTTTTTGGTGTCAGTCCAACAGATGGAATGAAGGTCTGTGAAAATGTATTTACTGATGAACGTACCATAGTTGAAGAAAAACGATTACAACTACGTAAAGCTATTGCTGGAGTGCCCTATCAAATTTCAGACTTAGCTAACGAAATTTGCAATGAGTATTCAATTGAGGAAGAGCTCTGTCAGGTAATTTTCTTATTTAATTTAATATACTAATTAATTATTTTAATGCATTTTATTTTAGTATTTAAAATTTTTAATACTAATTATTATTATTAAAATCTTTAATAATAATTTATTATGTTACAAGTAATAATTTGTTAAATGTTGACAAAATAATTTTTATAGAAATAAATAAATAATGCTATCGATGATTTTTTAGTAACTTGATAAATGATAAGTAGAACCCAGATTTCAATGCAAAGTGCATATTTTTTTGGTTGATCTTAGACAATGCTTTCCAAGTATATAATTTACTTCATGTAAATGTTTCAAAGCTAAAAATCTTAATTTGCATTTTTAGCATTATTGAGTCATTTTTTTGGTTTTTAATGCATATTTGTTCAATATACTATACAGATTCTAGCAGATTGTAGAAGATCTTTGGTGTTTGAACATATTAAATAATATATTATTCTTCAATGTAATTCTAAAAATTTAGTGAGTATTAAATAGACTAAGGTATAATTTTAATTTTACACAAATATTATTGTATATTTTAGTATGTTTAGCATTCTAACTAAATAATATTGCCCCAATACATATACGTGTCAATACCATAACAGCATCGTAAATTTTTACAAATTTCAGATTTTTTTTAATAAAAAATTAATAATCTTACCTTATTTATAAATTCCAAATCAAAATACCAAATTGTATAAAAAAAAAATATTGCATTTTTAAGGTTATTTTTATGATAAAATGCATTTTTTAAGAGAATTTATGGCTATTTTTTAGAGCATATATTTTATATTTTATTTTATTTATTTATTTAAATTTAAATCTATGAGATTACTGGGCCTCACTAAGACATACTCGTGTGGAGGCCTAGAGTATATGGTTTTAAGTGCATTTAAATCCGAGCCTTATTTATTTATTTATTTATTATAACAATACCGACTGAGCCTAATAATTATCCATAATATGATAATACTAATTAACATTTTTTCAATGAATAAAAACAATAACAAAAGTGATAATTCTAATTATACTTAAATAAAAAACATGAATAACACATGAAAGATATAACAAATACTAAAAAATAAGCTTTAAAAATAATACAGGCAATAATTACAATATTACATGTAAATAAAATAATTAAGATGTATAATATTATTTTATAACTTACTTATATGATTTACTATATTTATTTATTTCAGAATAACACAGTTAAAGAATTTGAAGACAATTTGTTACTGGCATGTAATGAAATGTTTAATAATATGACATTTAAAACTTGGGCACAATCAATATTATTAGAATGCGAAGAATTGGTTGAAGATGGTGATCATGAAAATGCACAGTATATTCCCGCCGTAATCCCTTTTATTTTAAAATCATTGGAATTATTACCATTATGGTCAAACATAATGTGTAAAGCGTTTAAGTTTCCTGTAAAACTTGCTAGTAGTTGTGCATCAGAAGCTAGTTTTAATAATGTTAAAAACAGAATATTTAAAGAATTACCGTGTCGAGTAGACGATTTTGTTCAAAGCCATTTGGATTCATTAGACGGGGCAATGATTTTACACGAAGCTAGTGAATTAGAATCCTATAAAAGTCATTGCAATACAGAGGAGAATATAGACGATCTGACAAAAGAACAAATGACAAAACGATTAATGACAATTTTATAGATTTCCAAGATACACCAATAACTTTCGATGACAACGGCTTACATTCAGTGGTATTTGAGAAAATAAACGACGATGAACTATTAGCAGTTGAAAATTGGCATGGACAAGGAGAGCTAAAATCAACCAATAAAAAAAGATCATATTTCACAAACGATTCAAACGCTTTACATGTAGACCTAAATTCTCAAAACAATAAAAAATCTTTAGGTGTAATTTTGAATGGTAGTTCAATAAAAATGAAGTGCAGAGTAATAAACAAAAATAAAATTGAACTACTTAATACTTGTGCGTTTGATACTCTGGTTCAATTGTTTGCTAGTGCTACAATAGATAGTATTCAATTTGGAAATTATATTTTAAATGAAAAAAATACAGGACTCTTCTTTGAACTTCTCCAATGTGTTACGAAAAATGGTGTAAGTAACAAAGTATATGACTTAAGGGCTAGAATCTTATATCACGTATTTCCACATGATGAACTGTTACGTTCAATTATACGAGTTGGCTGTCACTGTCATATAAGAGAGATGATAAACAAAGTATTGAATGATATAATTATGGCCGATGAAATCCACAAATGCTCTAGTGAACAGTGTCAACGTGAAATGAAAACTGTACATGTTACATGTTTTCCGTTTTCATGTCATTTTAATAACTTTGGGGATTTAGAAGAGCATATTAATGATTTAATAAAATCGCAATCATCAATATGTAATTTCAATAAATGCAAAGGACTATGGACTGTTGAGACAATATTAAAAAACCATATTTTAATTGAAGTGTCAAACATACCAGAAGGTAAATACAAATTGTTATAATTTTTACTAGCAATCCTAAATATTTTCATACAATTTAACTATATTGCACAAGTTTTATTGTTTAATGTAAATTATTTCCATAAGGAAATTATAAATAATTATTAAAAACAATTCAATGTAAATACAGTTTTAAAACAATTAATAAATTAATTTTATGTTTAATAGTGGTCTTAAATGTTAGAATATAAATAAAATTTAATTATTTCTTATTAAAAATTTTGTTAATAAAATAGTTAGTTATAAAATAATATAGTTAAACGTGCCCATTGCCCCATTCTACAGAAATAAAATTATATTATGAATTAAACTTTCGCTAAATATTTGTACATTTTATTTTAGATAAATTATTCAATCAAGAAAACAATAGTAATGAGACAAGCTTATTGGATGTGGCAGAAGCCGTCTCTGATGATGTTGTTTGCAGTTTGGATAACATACCGACAAACATAACAATTTTAAATAAATTATTTAAATTGCGTGGAGCAGCTGTGTTTATTGGAAATAGAAGTACTGCAAGAACTGGTATGGGTCATTATGTAGCAGTGTCACTGAGAAATGACGGACATTGGGAAGAATATGACGATTTTAAACATAAGCCAAAACCCATACCAAAATTAAAAAAATGTAGTATACAAATTCTTTTGTACACAAAGGAAATTTAGATATAAGATATTATAGTAAATAGTTGTGTTTTTTTTTTTAATAAAGTTACATTTTAATTTTAAAGACAAAAAAGTTATTTCAATATGGTTTAAATTGATTATAAAAAAAATAAAAGGTTAAAAAAATAATTTATTAATTTCACGGTTAACAAGTATGATGAAAATAGAGGTAAAAATTAATACAAACTAAGAAAATTAGTATGCAGGTTTTGGTAGTCAAAATAATAACATGTCTATAAAAAGTATTAAAAAATACAGTACCTAATCAGTTTTTTTAAATTTTGGGAAAATATTGTTTGATTTGTAAAAATTATAATTTTTTTATGGTAATTATAATATGATAAATGTTTGTCAAGTAAATTTGAAAAGTCAGCAAAATCGTAAAATAGTATTATTTGCTAAAAAACTACTTGTCCGCAAAATTTGAAAACAAGTACAAATATTTACGCAAATTATCCGCAAAATGATGGTATACCAAAAAATAAAATAAGTGGTTTTTTAAATTTTTGCAGTTTTTTTTGATTTGCTAAAAAACTATTTGTCCGCAAAAATTGAAAACTAGTCCGCAAAATCACGCAAATTATCCGCAAAATGATGATTTACAAAAAAATAAAATAGGTGGTTTTTTAAATTTTTGCAAAGTTTTTTTTTATTTGCTAAAAAACTGTTTGTCCGCAAAAATTGAAAACTAGTCCGCAAAATCACGCGAATTATCCGCAAAATAATGGTATACTAAAAAGTGAAGTAATGGAATTTTTTTAATTTTTGCAACATTTCACCAGCATGTCAACTGTTTTTTTTGATTTGCTTAAAAACCACTTGTCCGCAAAAATTGAAAACTAGTCCGCAAAATCACGCAAATTATCCGCAAAATAATGTATATATAAAAATTCAAAAAATCGCAAATGTACATGCTGTTGAAATGGAGCTACCCAATCTTGTTTTGATTGTGGTAAGTTTATAGCATTGAATTGATTTTTGTCATCTACGACTTTATTGCCAGGTCCTGTAAAATTAAAAAAATAAATCAAACATAGCAGATTATTTTCATTTATTATTTGATAACGTGATTATTCGTATAATTACTAGTTGTACTAATAAATATATAATATCTATCGCGGGAAATTTCGAAAGAGAAAGGTTAGGTTCACATGGACGCGCGTATGACCGTTCAGATGGCTGCATATGCTACGCGCGTCGAAGAAATAAATAAATAATAGGTATTAATGTAAGACATATTTTAGTACTGTTCAGACGTACATCGAGAATGGACGTAGTAGATGCTATGTGTTTGTGGGTTGTCCACCGAAGAATAAGAAGACGAAGGCAAAAAAGGGAAAGAAAATATTGGGTTTATCCAATTTTAAAAACAAGACTTTCAACAAGTCTATATATCACATTATATCCAAAACTTAGAGATCACGAAGATAAATTTTTCAATTATTTTAGAATGTCTATTAAATCGTTCGATGACCTATTGGAGACAATTAAAGACTCCTTAGAAGCTGATGAAAATGCAATAAGATATTGCATTTCACCACAAGAAAAACTTATCGTTACATTAAGGTAAGTCTGTCTAAATTTTATTAAATTTTTTATTTACTGAAAAATATTACAAAATTATAACAAAATAAAAAATCAACCTTTCGACTTAACAAATATTTGCTGAACTACTTAATAAATTATAAAACAAAATTACTTTTAATATTGAAACAAAATAAAAAATCAACCTTTCAACTTAAAAAATATTTGCTGAACTACTTTATAAATTATAAAACAAAATTACTTATAATATTGAAACAAAATAAAAAATCAACCTTTAGACTTAACAAATATTAAAAAACAATACAAAAGAATCACCTTATATATTACTTAAATTATTTTTTATCCAAATAAATCAAGGTCAGACGACTCTTGAGAAATCTCACTATTAGTAGACAAAGGTGAAGGAGCTTGTAGAGGTTCCATATTTTGGTTGAATTGAGTGTAAATGTGATTATAACGAAGCGTATCGTATGTAGGAATAGTTGTATAATTTGGACGATCATATTGTGGGTATGCATATCGTTGCGTATTTTGTTGGCTGTACGGTGTGGATACATGGTTGGATTTAGAGGTATCTGTACTTGAAGGTTGAGTATGAGTTTGTATTGCTTGATTTTTTAAAAGTAGGTTATAAATTTCGATTTTAGTTTTTAAACGCATTGCATCTGGTACTTTTTTAATTTCTTTATATAAAGATAAACAAAATAATTTATCTTCGTCATCTTCTTTTTTATCTACAGTATTCCTCTGATTTAAACTTTTTTCTATGATGTTGGCAAAGTGCTCATCAGCAGGATGAAGTTTTATTTTTTTTCGTTGCTGAAGAGGACTTTTGAAAGTACGTTCTTCGTTTGGAACTCTGGAACTATCTTCCTCAATTGAAGTTTCAGTCGATGATTCTAAATTTCCATCACCGCCAACGTCTGCAATTTCAAAACTACTCTCGGTAGAATTTTTTTTTATGGTTGGTTGTAGAAATTGCAACCTTCTATAATATAAATATGACGACTTCTCTGCTCCCGATCCAGACTTAACTTGTTTCATATTTTTTACTTCTTTTACATATGCATCTCGAATACCCTTCCATTTCTTTTGTAATTCTAATCCTGAAACAAATAATCGGATTGTAAGCTGCGCCTATAGTACAGGTAAACATGACTCATGTAAACTGTGCCCGTGTATTTTTATGCATTAAAAAGTATCCAGAATATCTCATATACTATTAAGTCAAAACTATGAAAATACACGGAAAAAAAGTCTTATATATAAAAAATAATCATAAATTATTTTCTTATTTTATATTTCAGATACTTGTCAACAGGTTTCTCGATAACAGATATACACTATAATTACAAAATTGGAGTATCTACTTTGAGTGGCATAATACGCCAGGTATGCCAAAACATATGGATTAAATTAAAAAATACTGTAATGAGTGAACCTAACAAACAGAAATGGTTAGACATTTCAACAGGATTTGAAAAACGTGCATATTTCCCAAACTGTATTGGAGCTTTAGGTAAGGCTAATTTGATTATTATTGATAAAAAAACGTCAATTTAAAAAAAGCGGGTAAGTGGGTATCGCTCTGCTGTATATTAGGGGGTGGGGTGGACCTCAGACTATGGTAGGTTAAATTTGAATGTAATGATAGGTATCATTGTATACGAAACACGATTCTGAACGGAGATGATTTGTCAGTCTAGGATATATTATTTATTTATTTCATATCTAAAACCGTTTGATAGAAAATCGTTATTTTACGTGTGAATTTTTAAATTTTTATTATTGTAAAAATTTAAGTTTAGACGCTAGAAAAAATGTATAAATTGACTTACAATCGATTTTTTTTATAATTATTATGAGAAAAACTTATGGACCACTTTATATTCAATTTTAAATTCTTAGGTATGAATACAAAAAAAAATTATGAATTTTCAACAATAACTTCAAAATTTCGAGATTTTATCATATTTCGTAAAAATTTTAACTTTCAAACGCTTTAAAAAAAAATTGTGACTTACGATTTTTGATTTTTTTTAATGGCAATAAGCACAAATTATGAAAAACATTGTATTAAATTTTCACTTTTGTCCTTTATAAAGCATCAAGAATATTCACTTTGCTACCGAAAACCACCCCTAAAATTGTGAATTGAAGCATTTTTTCGACAAGTTATGGTGTACACAGTCACAAAAAAAAATAAATAAATAAAAAAACACACATCATTGTAAAATCAATACATTCATCACATCATTCAGAATCTAAAACAATATTTTTTATATAAATTTATGTCTTTTCATTTATATAAATAATTATATTAATGGGAGAGTGGTCACTTTCATTTATTTTTATAAATAAAACAATAAAATAAAATTAATGTAATAATATCGTATATTTATTATCGTTCTGCGCGCCCGGCCCAACTCGGCGAAAGGGTGCAGAATGACTATCTGCTGATAGACATCAGACATACTTAAAAAAACATATTATAATTATTATAAGAGATGCTAATCCAACGTCGGAAAGTGAAATTGAAAGTTTAATTGGATTATTGATATTAGCTGGTGTAAACCGTTCAGGACGGCAAAATCTCGAAGACCTTTGGGATCAGTCTGGTTTTGGCGTTGAAATTTTTCATGTAACTATGAGCCTTAAGCGTTTCCGATTTCTACTTCGATGCCTGAGGTTTGATGATATGGGTGATCGTATTCAACGATGTGAAATAGATAAATTAGCTCCAATTAGAGAACTTTTTGAATTATTTGTTGAAAATTGTAAAAAATGTTTTTCACCGTCAGAATACGTAACAATAGATGAGCAACTGGTCAAATTTCGAGGTAGGTGCCCACTGCCCATTCAGAGTATATTTGCCTAATAAGCCAGCAAAATATGGTGTAAAAATATTTGCACTAGTTGACGCTAAAATGATGTACACATGGAATATGGAAGTTTACTGTGCAAAGTAACCAGTTGGCCCTTATAATATTTCAAACTCTCTATCCGACGTAGTTATGCGATTGATGAATCCAATTTTAGGATCTGGAAGAAACTTAACCACAGATAATTGGTATACCAGCATTCCATTGGCTGAAAATTTATTGAAAAACAAAATTAAATTAGTTGGTACGATGCGGAAAAATAAAAAATAAATTCCAGTTATTTTCCAACAGCAATTTTCAAAAAATCGTGAGCTAAACAGTACTATATTTAGTTTTTAAAAAGACCTTACTCTTATATCCTATAAACCAAAGCCAAATAAAATAGTTATACTTTTATCATCAATGCATCATGACGCAGCTATTGACGAATCAACAATTGATGCTAGAAAACCTGAAATCATAACTTTTTACAACAGCACCAAAGGCGCTGTTGATACGGTAGATGAAATGTGTGGTTCATATGATGCAGGAAGAAATAATCGTAGATGGCCATTGACAATTTTTTTTCATCTTATAAATACTGCAGGTATACATTATACGTTTATAATACTGCTTTCATATTTATTGTTTAATATTTTTTTGATGAATCTATTATTATTTTTTTTTTTAGGAATCAATTCAGAAATTTTGTACCATTGCGATAAATTGACTTCAAATACTCTAAAACGTCGCGTATTTTTGAGAAACTTGGCTATGTCGTTTTAATTTCCACTGATGACTCAAGGAGCTATAACAAGGAGACTATAGCATCCTCGAAATTTTTTAATGCCTGTTGTTATTATTTTACTTTTGTGTAACAGTTGTAACTTCTTATTGAACCATTTCTAACACAATTTTAAATGTATTTTTACTCAGACGGAATCTGACAAAAAAGTCTTGATCGTCCCATTTATTTAAATCGTCTATTCTTGTTGACAATAAATATGGTCTTCGAGGTTTGTTCAAACATTGGTTCATATAACATAACCCAAAAACTCGATTTCTTCATCAGTACTACAGTCACTAGTGTCACTACTACTGCTGCTACTTAAATAAGTCATCTTAAGTATTTTTTAAATTAAATGATAGGTTCCTACTTACATTCAAATAATTACCAATTATAAAGATACCTACAAATCAACGAATAAAAAAATCTTTGAAATTAAAAGTAACATCAAACAAAATGTAATCACATACCAAAATAAATAATATTACTGATAATATTTCAGCTAAACTCTAGTTAAACTCTTTAACTGGTCAAATATCTCGGATTTATTAATTTGCAGTTAAACTCCGGTTAAAATATTAATCAAGTATTAATAAAATCACATTTCTAGTTTAACTGGGGATTGATAAAATGGCTCTAAAAATGAATAGTCTTGCAGTCAGGAGGAATATTTGTTCTAAATATCGTACACAAATTAATCAACGGTTATACAGTCAATTCTGAATTACTAAGTAATTTAAATTTACACGTTCTTCAACGTAAATGTAGGTCTACAAATATTTTTTATATTCAATTACAGAAATCTAATTACTAAAAAAATGGTAACTAATGATAACAATATAAATATTTTTTTCATATTAGATACTGATGTCTGATTTAAATTATACCATGTTAAAATGCACCTTGTTATATATATATATATATATTTCGTTATTGTATAATAACGACTAAATGGTATTCGTCACAATTGTTAATAAATATATAACTTTATTTTTGATGTACAGAAAACAATGCATTTTACATGAATGTGCACTGTGCGTTATTAACTGTCAACGACATAATGATCAACAGTATCATTAATTATTAAAATCATAGTAAATAAATCATAGGCATTCTTTTGTAAAAAAACATCCAGAAATTTACCGGGGTGTCCACAAAAACATCGATTATTATTGTGACTCGTCAGACTGTCCCAAGGACATGCCACTGACATCATTTGTCACACTTGTGCTTTTTTTTTCACCCGTATGCATCCGCTTGTGTATATTCAGTAACATTCTTTGAGAGAATACCATATCACACACGTCACATCGGTACGGTTTTTCACCCGTGTGCGTTCTCTGGTGTCTGGTCAGACTGCAGCTTTGAGAGAATGATGTTTCGCACACATCACACCGGTATGGTTTTTCCCCTGTGTGTGTCCGCCGGTGTGTAGTCAGATTGTTGCTTTGAGAGAACGACTTATTGCATAAATCACATCGGTACGGTCTTTCACCCATATGTGTCCGCTGGTGTACAGTCAGTTTGCTATTACCGATAAACTTCTTGTCACATATTTCACATGCGTAGGGTTTTTCACCCGTATGCGTCCACTTGTGTATAGTTAGTGCACTCTTACTGATCAACTTCTTGTCACATATCTCACATGCGTAGGGTTTTTCACCCGTATGCGTTCGCTTGTGTATAGTCAGGTTGCTGTTTTGAGTGAACGACTTATTGCAAACTTCACATCGGTACGGTCTTTCACCCGTATGCGTCCGCTGGTGTACAGTCAGTTTGCTACTATTGATGAACTTCTTGTCACATATCTCACATGCGTAGGGTTTTTCACCGGTATGTATCCGCCGGTGTTCAGTCAGTGCACTATTACTGATCAACTTCTTGTCACATATCTCACATGCGTAGGGTTTTTCACCCGTATGCGTTCGCTTGTGTATAGTCAGGTGGCTGTTTTGAGTGAACGACTTATTGCAAACTTCACATCGGTACGGTCTTTCCCCCGTATGCGTCCGCTGGTGTATAGTTAGTGCACTATTACTGATCAACTTCTTGTCACATATCTCACATGCGTAGGGTTTTTCACCCGTATGCGTTCGCTTGTGTATAGTCAGGTGGCTGTTTTGAGTGAACGACTTATTGCAAACTTCACATCGGTACGGTCTTTCCCACGTATGCGTCCGCTGGTGTATAGTTAGTGCACTCTTACTGATCAACTTCTTGTCACATATCTCACATGCGTAGGGTTTTTCACCCGTATGCGTTCGCTTGTGTATAGTCAGGTGGCTGTTTTGAGTGAACGACTTATTGCAAACTTCACATCGGTACGGTCTTTCACCCGTATGCGTCCGCTGGTGTATAGTTAGTGCACTCTTACTGATCAACTTCTTGTCACATATCTCACATGCGTAGGGTTTTTCACCCGTATGCGTTCGCTTGTGTATAGTCAGGTGGCTATTTTGATTAAACGATTTATGACAGACATCACATCGGTACGGTTTTTCATCTGTGTACGTACGCGGGTTTACCGTCAATTCGCTATTAGTTACAATGCTCAGATTACAAAAGTCGTTCAGATAGGGTTTCTCTCTCGATTCTGTCCGTCCACGAATCGGCAGATGACTGTATTGAGTAAATGTCATTTCGCACACAAGATTTCGTCACACGTATTTTCACAATTGTACTAAAAAATTTAACAAGTGTATGTCAACTTATTAAGTTACCAAGGTATTAAGAAACATTCCAACTGGTACGAGAACGTAAGTGTTTGAAATAACGTATTTAAAAATCAATATACTGAGTATTAGATTAGTTGTCAACACAATATTTTAAGCCAATATTATGTGTATCTCTGCCGTTATTAGCACAATAATGGGTTAGATATGTATATTTACTATTTTGTTTTAATGACGTCAAAAAAAAAAATTAAAAAATTTAGGGTTTTTGAATCGTTTTTTATTTGTTTAACAATAAATAATAAAAATAACGTTATTACTACCGCACTTATCCTCTAGTTATGTCTCTTATGAACGTAAAACACGGTAAATTTGAGATCACCGATAAATTTAATAATTCAAAATATGAAGAATTAATGCAATTTAATTTTTTAAAGTTAACTTATTGCTTAGTTTTATTTATAGGTCTTGAGTAATTCAGTGGCTAATGGGTTATTATTTTATAAAACCTATACAATTTCTGGCTTCGAAGATTGTGAGCCAACTGCCATGTTTTGTCGTAAATTTAATGATTGCTTTGATGCTCTCAATAGAAAATTTGGCGCTGAAGGACTTAGAGTCGATGGCACTCTGGCCCAGATAGGAGAATATCGAGGTTAAGCTGATAAGACCGCGGTGGCTCATTGTTACGAGACTGTCAACCCCAGTCTCGTGGGTCGCGGGTTCAAGTCCCGTACCGTGCGTAATTTTTTCACCTTAATTCTCGATATCTCTCCTATGACCGGCCACATCACGTGTTGTCGCGTCAAATGGCTCCCCGGCGGGGAATCGACTCATCCATTTTTATCCTTGCACATCACATACTCGCTTCCTCACGCACAAACGCTGAACCTGAAACGATCCTGAGAACATTTTACGCAACGACAATACTCGAAGTAGGAAATACACACTTTACCCCTAACAACTTCATCGGTGGATACTTTGACCGTCTACAACGACCATCAGCTTACTCTAATTGGCTAAATTCTAGATTTGAAAAGATCTTCAATCCAGTTATCGGTCGCGCTCTTATTCAAAGACCTACGCTTGCTAAAACACGCTTACAGTCACAGCACTATCCAAATGCTGAGTCAGTAAACCCCTACGACTTCCTACTATGTTATTCCGAGATGAACATTGAAAAGATTCTTGAAATCATCAATAACGTATCCAATTTTCTAAAATCTGTATCTAAAGCTACTTAAATACTAAGTCAGACACTTGAAAATTCCATAAGTATTAACATTATATATCATTTGATTTGGACCGTTACCTTACCAACGTTCCATACCCTGCCTCCTCCAACGGTAACATCCGTCCAAGATACTGATGAACTTTATTTCGCTCGATATATCAAGTTCCTTCAACCGGCACCCGAATTTAAGTAAAAACTTCCGCCCCCAGTACAAGATATTGAAGCATCACTTTACCTAGTTGGTAAAGAACCATACAATCCGGCACAGTCTCCCTTTTCCTAAGAAGAGTTTGACAAACAACGCCACGTCTATCCAGATGTATTATGGTTCCAACCATACTCAAAGAACCCAAATGCTATCAACTTCTCACTAACTCTCGGTCTCCTCATCGAATCCGGTGACATTGATTCAGTTTCCATTCCCATTCCAAAGATATGGATGAGTCTGACTGAAAACAACTCAATGTATCTCCAAGGCACCCTGCCTATCGAAAACGTCCTTAAGTTTAGTCCAAACTCCGAACCTAATAATATATTCAGACTTTGTTCCAGAGAACTTAACGTAGACGAAGACCAACCATCGGTGGTGCCCGCGTGTACGGCTTGGTGGGGGAGTATGACACGGCCCTAACGCTTACGCTTCGCCTCAGCCGTACACACTGCCACTCTGGCCCAGATAGGAGAATATCGTGGTTAAGCTGATAAGACCGCGGTGGCTCATTGTTACGAGACTGTCACCTCAGTCTCGTGGGTCGCGGGTTTAAGTCCCGTACGGTGCGTAATTTTTTCAACTTAATTCTCGATATCTCTCCTATGACCGGCCACATCACGTGTTGTCGCGTCAAAGATTATCAGGTAAATTTATAACTTACCTAAAATTATTAAAAATGTTTTTTAATAAAAAAATTAATAAATGAAACAGTGTACCTATTATTGTTTATTTATTTATGACTGGTTTCAATTTAAAAAATCATAAGGTTGTAGAATCAATAATTATTTATTATTAATTAGTAACTCCTTATTACCTGATTATGGTTTTCAAAATCAAAAAATAAATTGTAAATAAAACACAATCAATAGTACTCAAGACTAATATTTTTTTATATTTATTTTGTTTTTAACTTACAGTTTCTTCAATCATTTTTAATTTGGATGAATGATTGGGAAAAACAGTTTATTAATGGCCAAATAAAAAAATCTGAATTCCTAACAGACAGTACTGCTTGTAGTTTGAGAGTTGCTATCCAGTCTACACTTGACCTATCCAAATATTTGCATTCTTGTTGGAATTTTGGAATTTCAAATATTTATTAACTGGAAAGATAAACTAGAATTAAGTATAAAAACATTACTTATATGAAAATCCTCAACAATCAAATTTTACCTAGATGTTTTTTGGAATAATTCGTCAGGCTGCAGGATCCAACGATCACCCATCAGCACCGACGTTTCTCCAAATATAAAAATTATTATCAACATATAGCATTTTGAAACCACCCAAAAGTGGAAATTGCACTATAAGTAATGATTCTCCTTTAATTCCATTATTTTCCATTTCTGATTGAAAGAATATTTATCATTCTGAAAAATCAAATTTACTACAAAATTTGAAAATTAAATTAAATACAATAATAGAACAGAAAGAATGAGAGTTCACGGATATAGTTGAACATAATTATGCAAAGGCTGAGGTTGTTGACTGCTTAATATACTATTTAACTGGTAAGTATAACTGTCCTAACCCTCTAAAAATCTCAATATGCATATACATTTTTTTTTTTATAGGATACTTATCAAAACAACTGCTGAAATACATAAAAGATTGTGATAGCTGTAAATCTTCTTTTGTAGTATCATTAGTATCAGAAGTATATTCTCAGCAGATGCCTGCTACTTTAGTAAATTTAAAAACAAGAGGTGAATTAATTTACCCAAACGTACACTTCTTTAATTTTATAAAAAAAATTGAAAAAAGTTTTGCTCAAAATAGTTCATCAGCAAATGTTTTTGATCTTATTATAAACGATTTGATGAAAATTAAGCCATTAAGTTTTCCATGTACAATACATGGTGAACAAATTATAGCATATACTGTAGTCATGTATTATGTTAGAATGCGTATGAGACAATTTTCCTTCCAAGAAAATAAAAAATAAAACAAGGCTAATAGGAATAAAAAAAAAATTGCCAAGTTTTGCAAGACTTAGCTGAATTTTTAATTTATAAAACTAACTTATTAAAAAAATTATACAAACATTTTAATTATTTCATTCTTTATACCGGACCTTTTTTATCTGATCTTCTCAACTCTTCCTTGGATGTCCCAACGGCCTCTTTCCATTTATAAACATTAGGAACACCAAAATGTTGTTATAAATAACAACAATAACAGTAAAATAATAAATAAATAATAGTATATTATTGTTGTTGATTAAACATTGGAATCATTGGATTATTTTTTCTTAACCTTAAAAACGTATAACTGTCAGCGCTCAATTTTACAGTGTCAATATTTTAAACATACGAGGTATGATCAAAAAATACCCGGACTGTGTTAATAATATTTATATCGATTAAAATAACGAAATTCCGATAAAGTAACTTCTAACGAGGATTTGAGTGTTGGTTTAAAATCGATAACAATATTTATTTTTATTTTATGTTATTTTTACAAAAACATGCTTCAGTCGTGTGGCGAATTCCGTAATGGAAGGAATAGAAGAACAACGTGTGTGCATAAAATTTTGTTTTAAATTAGGAAAAAGTTTGAGTGAAACTTTTGAACTTTTGCAGCAAGCTTTTGAATATGATGTTCGTTCTGTCTCGGACAACATGTTTTGAGTGGTTTAAACGGTTTAATGGAGGTAGAACATCCGTCAAGGATAACGAACGACCCGGTAGACCATCGACCAGCAAAACAAATGAAACTGTTGCTCTTGTTCGTGAAATTATTCGAAATAATCGTCGATTAACTATCAGAGAAGTAGCAGAAGACGTCGGAATATCTTATGGTTGGTGCCAAGAAATATTAACAAAAGAATTGAGCATGAGCCGAATCGCAGCCAAATTTGTTCCTCGCCTCTTAACCGATGAACAAAAACAAAACCGAAAGACCATCGCTCAAGAACTTTTTGAAAGAACAGAAAGTGACCAAGACATTTTAAAAAATATTAAAACAGGTGATGAAACTTATGATGTTGAAACCAAGCGTCAATCTTCACAGTGGAAGTCAGCAAATTCTCCTAGACCAAAAAAAGCAAGGCAAGTGAGATCAAATGTGAAAGCGATGTTAATCACATTTTTTGATTTTCGTGGTATAGTTCATCGTGAATGGTTGCCTCAAGGACAAACAGTAAATCAGCATTATTATTTAGAAGTCATGAAAATATTACGAGAAAATGTTAGGAAAAAAAGGCCAGACAGTTGGAAAAGTGGTTCTTGGATGTTGCATCACGATAACGCCCCGGCTTACAGCTCATTACTCATTCGTCAGTTCTTAGCAAAAAATCAGACTCCAGTAGTTCCACAACCACCATACTCATCCAACCTTGCTCCATGTGACTTTTTTTTGTTTCCAAATTTAAAATCAACGCTCAAAGGACATAGTACTTTGTATATTATAGTCGATTGCTCAAAAATTTCTTTATTAATTTATTATAAAACTGAAATGCTGCCATGCTGGTTTGTAATATAAAAATAAAAATAAATAATAAAAATATATATTTACTGTATGTATTTACTATTAATGTTATTGATTACACTTTCTAATTACAAGCAATAAACAACTATAGCCATTTTATCAATTCCGGCGAATTCCGTTCAATTTTATACCTAAAAAATAAAAATATTTTCTATTAACATAATATTTTTTTTTTACTATAACTAAATTATAATGTACATCATAAATCCAGGATTCAGGAGAAGAAAATTATTATTTGTAATAGATTAAACTGAGCCAAACCCACAATTTAGAACAATGTGGGTTTTAGTGTACGAAAAATAAAAAATGTATACTAACTACTTTTTATTACAATACCTGTAATCATAATATTTCTGCTTAGTTGTCATTCAGCATGATCATAATTATGGTGAAGAACTGATACAAGACGAAGTCAATAATGGTGTGTAAGTACTTATAATTGTGTAAGTTTTAATAAAGCTCGTGGGAAAGCATACTCATTTTCTATTATCATCAGCTTTTAGATGAGTAATACTATCATATTGTTTTATTAAAAATAAAATATTAGTTATAATTAAATATTTGTGAAATACAACTTTTTTTTTTATTTCAAAATTTATATTATATCATTTGGCTATTCCAAAATAAGCACAGATATATTTTTATGGTGATAAATAGAATGATATAATATAAAATTATTTTTACTTTGTTACCACCAGATGCTATGTTTTATGATGACCCAGCTGAACAAGTTGACAATGGTATATTTTATACAGTATTATAATAATCCTTAAATTTCTTGACTATCCACATTTTTTGTCGATGTACCTCCGAATGTATAAATTGACGCAAGGCCCGAATCTTATACATTGGTTGTTGGGGTTCAGAGGAACACTCAAATATTTAAAGATAATCTGGGTTTTATAAACTATAAAAACAGAGAAACCCAATTTAAAATGTAAGTTATAGCTTATAGAGATATGAAAAGTTTTTGTTTGCAACATACATAAAAATAAATATATTAATATATAATCTTCAGGTTCTTAATTGAAAAAAAAAACAATAATATTAAAAATGTTTTACAAAAATTACACATAATCTGAATCTAGTCTATTTATATAACTTACTGTTTAGATATTTGGTATGTTATGAAAAAAAACTTGTTAATCAATGTCGTGCTACGGCTTTTGTCAGCACTAACCATAATAATAGGCGTTTGGTGTTAACAAAACGTCATAATCATCTTGTAAGGGATTTTAATGAAGAATTTCCTTTACTTCGACAAGAGTTAACCACAAGATGTCTGGAGAGAAATATACGGTCATACACTCCACGAGGTATCTACCTTGAATCAATCGTGAAGTAAGAATTCAACAGTTGTTTCTTATGTGTTTTGTTTACATTTTAGTTATGTAATGTATATCATTATATAAGGTATCCATACTAATAACTATGAAATTACTTTATTACTTGATTGAAATAATTATAATTGGGATAAATCTATTTATTAGTTACCCTAATGGTGCTCTTAATTACACCTTTGTACAAGCATCGGAAAGAATGCGTCGTATGAGGCGTAGTTATTTTCCACCAATTCCACAAAATGTGAGCCATCTACATACATTAATGGTTCAAGAAGGTAACAGACAGTTTGTAAATACATTACAAAATCCACCTAAAAGGTAAAATTTTTTTCAACATTTATAGAAAAATTAAATAAATTACTAAATTTTTGTAGGTTTTACCAAGGTCCTCTTATGGTGAATGGCAATATAGAGGTTGTACTGTTTTGTAATAAACAAAATATAAGAAATATATATAATTATAATTATATTGGGTATTTGGGTATTGGGTCATGTTTGTGCGGTAATGGAAAGCGCCGCATTTATCTTTAATGTGACCCGTAGGTACGAAAAAGTACCTCTTTAGCTACAAGAAAAAAATAAAACTGATCCAAATTTAGAAATATAACTGTGTAAATAGATGTCAAAGTAAACAATGTACACGAACATTCTTAGAAGTAAACATGCCAACATCAGACTGGTTTTTAATCACGTACAAAAGCTATTTTTAGCATTCTTATCCGCTGGAATTATTTGTAATTGTGTCTAAATTATAAATATTGTTATTGTTTATATCTCAATATATTAAAAGAAGGGACAAAATCATATGAAATGCAATGGACTCAAAAGTACCGTCGGTCCATTAGCTATTTCACGTTAGTCGTTGGCTGTCGTGATAAAATAATGTATATGGTGGTGATCTAATATTGTTGATGAATTATTGTTTTCGCTACCTGTTATACTAATATTTGTTACAATATATAACATTGTACATTATATTAAAATGAATAAAACACACGAATTGGAACAATGGTTACTTGAAGATTTTCCATCTGATATTGACACTGACAGAAATATCTGATGATGAAAGTCAATGCATCAATATGGGTAAGTGCCTATATTAAATTCTACGAAATTAATTTTTTAATTATACTGATATTTTTTATTAGTAAACTCAAGGCCAAATGATTTTACTATGTTGAACAAGTCTCCATAGTTTATAAATACATTCAACTTGATATAGTATGAGTTTAAATACTAGGAATAAAGCATAACTATAATATTACTTTTTAAGGGTTTATATATAGTCTATTCGGAATGAGATCGTACCTCGCGGCCAACTTGTGCGCATGGGCGTGGCTTTACTACACAGCAGATCTGCAGATAGTTGACTCGGTAGGGTGGGCAAACGGGTGTTGTCTGACCCCCGCTCGACGAAAACAGTATACGGTCTTAGACTAGAAAATAATAATAATTATTATAATAATAACAATAACAATTTATTTAAAATGTATAAATAATTTAAACAATTTTAAAATGACCGTGCGCAAGTGTGTGCACGCGGTCGGGTAGAACGTGCCGCTTATCATCCGATCTGTTTATGCATAATTTAGTCGTTCTAACAGTATTGAGCTGGTGTTTAAACGAACGAATCGACACGTTCTCTCTGTACGGGGTATACACCTCGTAAGACCGCTATCTTAACGTCAGTGCTGTCGGTGATGCTGCATTCTGGTGTATTGACTCGACAACTTGTTGCGCGCAAGCTGACGCCCTCAGCTTCCCCATGTAGGAACTCATCGTCGCGTTCATCGGAATCGAGATCGTCGGCGTACTCGTCGTCGGCGAATAAACATCGCTTATGGTCGGCGAACGTGAGGTGATTTCTTATTACGTGCCTCTTAACACCTTTCGCGCGAATGCAGACGTCCTGTTCCACGTCGTAGGCGTAGACGATTTAGCACGCAGCGCTACGTACCTACTCGTAAACGGTACGAGCATTGGTCTCGTTATTGAACAGGCCTGGAATCCGTTTCCTAGCAGTCGAATATTAATAAATGACGAGAACATTACAAAATTGGTAAAAATATTTATTGTTAATAAATAACATGTTTATAATAATTCACTTTTTATTAATGAAAATTTGGTTTCAAAATAATTTGATTATTTCTATTGGTGGATCTGATACCAAGCTGTTTATTAAGAGAGTGCTTCCAAAATTATTTTCAAATAAACTTGCTACATTTTGCTCATGGACGGGCCAAAAGAATAATTTTAGACTTGTTTATCATCAGTTAATGAAAGTTATGAAAAGTATGATACTACAACTTTTTTTAACTTATATCAATTTATATGTGTTACTTCTATTATATTTTTAGAAATTTCATATGATTTATACCAAAATAATGAGCATACATTCGAAATGGTTGTCAAAGATTGGTTTAGGCATGGGGCTCAACGCCTAAAGAAAGAACAAATGGCTTCAGGTTTGTCTTCTGTTTACTGGTCCCAAGAGTACCATACATAATAAGTAACAGTATCTATATTATATTCCATCTTAATTTTTTTTAAATTTTATTTGGAAGATATTTATTTTCTATACTATAAATCAGTCCATTGTGTCTCCTTTCCCTATATAGCTGCATTATAATGCTGTAACTATTTTATTATATTACAAAAAAAAAAAAAAAACAATAGTATTGCTGATAGAAATATGAACTTAACTTTTACTACAAATATTAATGCTAAACAAGTCTTAATACGTTAAACAATAATAAAAACATAAATTTATTTTTTTTCCAAAATATAACAGATTTAAAGTTTTAATTTTTATGAATATATAATGTTTATCTTGTAGATTTCTCGCAAAAAGCGCAAGACAATTGAAGATATGTCTCTTCGACATTTCAAAAGACTTCAATCATGTGCTACAAAAACATCAGATAATGAAGTATGTATATTAACAACTTGTTCAAATACTGATAATGATATTTTTAACAACACGAAGACATTCAAAACAACAATTGAAAACTCCGACTATAATAATTCTGTTTCTGAAAATCCTGCTATACCTCATAATCAAATTAATTTATCACAACAAATAGGATAGACATAATAGATACAACTGATACATTAGAATCAAACAATTATACTACTTGTAATAAACTTAGCATTAGAGATAAACTCCAACAGTGGGTGTTAGCTTTCAATGTTTCAAAAAACAGTGTAAATAATTTGTTAAACATATTAAGATATGAAAGATTAGGTCTACCAAAAGATGTCAGGACCTTGATGAATACCCCTAGATCCCACAATATAATTGATATAAATCCAGGCATTCATTTAGGATTAAACAAAATGCTATTTACTGTATTAAACTTTAATAAACATTGTTTAGGAAACATAAATGAAATCTTCTTGAGTTTTTATATAGATGGACTGCCTTTGGCACACAGTTCTAAACAGCAATTTTGGCCTATACTCTGTTCAATAACAAATGTGCCTCAGTTATCAAAATTAGTTTTTGCCGTTGGTTTATACTTCAGTACAGATAAAAATCCAGAATCTATAGAGGACTTTTTGAACTTATTTATCAATGAAGCAATAGAACTTTTAAACAATGGAATAAGTTTTGAAAATAAAATAATTAGTATACATTTAAAACAAATAATTTGTGATTCTCCTGCTAAAGCATTTTTGCTTAATGTTAAAGGCCATAATGCTCGTTTTGGAAGTTAACGCTCCATTGCGAACAGATGATAGTTTCAGAGCTAAAAGTGATGATGAATATCATAAAGGTATTTATCCTTTAGAGCGTTTACCAATTGACATGATTAAGGATGTACCAATAGATTACATGCATGCTGTCTGTCTTGGGGCAATGAAACGTTTACTGAAATTTTGGGTAAGGGGTAAACAATCAACTAGAATTCCCTCAACAGAATGTGGTGCTATTAATATGGACCTTAATAGTTTAAGAGATAACTTTCCATCAGAGTTTGTCAGGTTATCTATGATGTCTTTAAATGATATAGAATATTGGAAAGCAAACGAGTTCAGAACCTCTTTATTGTTTACCGGTCCCATTGTATTAAAAGGAAGACTCAAAAAACAATTATACTTAAATTTCATTAAATTACATGGGGCAATAAAAATATTGGTAACCCCAAGCCTATGTTTAATTAAGAATGAAATTGCATATAATTTACTTGTCGATTTTGTTAAAGAATTTAGAATAATTTATGGGGCACATTTTGTTACTCATAACTTTCATAGCTTAATACATTTTCCATTTTATGTTAAAATACATGGCTGTTTGGACAACTTCAGTGCATATAAATTTGAAAAATTACTTGGGGCTTATAAAAAAAGTATTTATCATTCACGGTTTCCATTACAAGAAGCTACTAATAGAATACTAGAAAAAGTAAATAATATGTACAGTGTACACTTGTCAGGAAAATACTAATTATCAAAATCATAAATTAGGTAAGGAATGCAAACTAGATAATAACATTTTTAATAGAGATCTGTATTGCACCTTTTATCAAACCATAAAACTTAGTAATACTAATTATATAATATCCACCCAACAAGTTCCAAAAAATAATTATATAATGTTAATTACAAATGAAATTGCATCAGTTAAACATATTATAAAATGTAAAAATGGAGATATTTTTTTTAATGTATATATTTTTAAATCATCTAATTTTTTTAATGTTCCTTTTGAATCACCAGTTATTGGCTCAGTTATTATAGATATTAAATCACAGTCCAACTTATTGCGAATAAGTGTTAATCACATAAAGTATAAATGTTTTTTTATCCCTTTAACAACTGACAATGCTATTGCAATGTCTTTACTCATAATGAGTTGTAAATTTTTAAACAATCTAACATTAATAAAATTTGTACAGTAATATTATTAGTATAAATAAGAACCTATATGAATTCTGTTTTTCTAGGTTAATTATATAGTATTACGAGAAGTGCTATAAGAAAGTTTTTTTTTATATTTTTATTATACTTGAATAAAATTACAAATAATATTATTACACTGTCATTTATGAAAATTTAATTATTTAATATAAATATTATGTTCAAATTCATTCATTATTAATTATTATATTGTATAACTTATGTTATACCTATATTGTATTGTTAATATTAATATTATATAAATTAATGTTAAGTAAGTAATAAGCATCTTACCTTAGGTTAGGTTAGGTTAGGTTAGGTTACTGTTACTGTTTTTAACTATTTTTTAAAATATTAAATATATTTATCATTTAATATATATTTCTGTTTTATTTTTAAATAATTTTACCTAATCAATACCTGTCTACCTATCTAATTTTGGTAAAAAAAAAAAATCGGAATTTTTGAAACATTCAATGGATGTCGTTAAGTGAACATCACATGGATGTTTATTATATGAACAAAAAATATGTTATATAGTGGTTGAGACTTAACTTCAATTAGATGTTACAAATTATCATTGATATAAATGTTTAAATATGATATCGCATTGATGTGTTTATAGGTTATTTTTGACGTGTTATTTTTTAACTGCTTATGGATGATGTTTTTAAAAGTCGATCAACCTGGCATTAGCAATCCCATAAACATATTAAGAACGTATATTGGATATAAATAATAACATCGCACAACTTTCAGTAACAACCTTGGGATATTTCTGGGATTGGATTTTGCACAGTGGGAGGTATACTTATATATAATATTATAATATCGTTTGTATCGTATAAATCGTATGATAGACGCGTAACTATTAATTATTCGTCGCCGGGTTTAAGTATATTATTTTATACATATTAATTTAGTTTTTAAGATAATGATTATTATCATACCCTATTCTATAAGTTATAGTTTTTGGCGGCCGAAGCTTTGTTCACGCTAAATTTTAGCGCTAAAGGTTCAAAATAAATGTTTTACTAATAGTTTTTCAATATGTTATCTACAAAACTTCTTTGTAGACAATGTTCTTCACTGATCTATTAGTAGGCGACAAAATCACCAAGCTACTGCGTGAGCAAGCCACGTAGAACTGCCCATGTGAAACAGTTTTCTCGCAAATCTATTCGTGGAAATTTAAGAGTTTGGCCTTGAGACTTGTTTATAGTCATTGCAAAACAGACTTTGAGGGGAAACTGTAATCGTTTAAATTCGAACGGGTGATCATTCGGAATTAAAGGGATTCGTGGTACAAACACAGTTTCCCCTTTAGCACATCCAGTTAAAATTGTGGCTTCTACTATATTGAGATGTAAAGCTTTGACTTTAAGCCTGTCCCATTGCACAGTTTAGGTGGTTTCAAATTTCGCAACAACATAATAGTAGCCCAAAGTGCACCGTCCGATATAGTCGATTAATACGTCGACTCCCTTATCTCTTTCTTTTTCTCTCAATTAATTAATTACCGTTCTCAGATTTCACGTTAATATCATGAATACAGAATGTGCCAAATGTTCAGAAACTCTAACCCATAATGAAGATACATTAATATGTAATGTTTGCAAAAGTACGGTACATTTCTACTGTACAGGTATCTCTGAAACTAATTTTAAAAAACTATCAAAGTTAAATAAAAGCAAATTTGTTTGTTGTGATTGCAAAATAACGGAATCTAGCGTAACCAAATTTCAACCAACAACCAAGATGGAAACTAAAATTGAAGAACTTATTAGCTCTGTTGAATTTATGGGTAAGCAGTTTGATGTTTTTAATAATAAAGTAGACTCGATGCTCAGCGAAATAAAAGTTTTAAAAATAGAAAACGAAAATAAATATTTATCAAGCGAGGTCTCGTCACTTAAACTCAAAATCGATAATATTGAACAATTCAATCTAAAGAAATACATCGATATAACTGGAATACCACCAACCACAAATGAAAATTGTTCTGAAATCGTTAAACAAATTGGACTAAAAACAAATACTACTATCAACGTCATAGAAGCAAAAAGAATATACATCAGCAACTCCAAGAACAGTATCATTGTTGCCAAACTCGAAACTACTGAGATGAAAAGAACCCTTATACGCAATAGCAAAATTTCCAAACTCTCGGCAAATAATATTCTTAGTACTTGGTCTAATGAAATCAAAGTGTACGTCAATGAAAGGCTTACGAAAGACCGTCGAACTCTATTTGGGCAGGCAAGAAGAACTGGAAAAGATAAACAGTTCAAATTCATATGGGTCAACAACGGAGACATTCTCATGAAAAAAGATGAAAGCTCAAAAACAATCCGTATAAGTATACATCAAGACCTAGAAAAAGTGTAATATCAACGTCAACATCACTATGTAATATAACGCATATATATATATATTTTTAATCTTAATGTGTACATATTCATTAATATTTTCTTTAGCTTATCATCACGAAAAGACCTTTAACACATATAATTTTATATTGCCCCTTAAATTTAAATTTAATCTTAGTTATATAATCAACGTTATTGCACATTCTCTAAGCTTATTATGACTTCAACAAATACACTATTTGAATTTTTAGACTCCGATACAACTCCATTACAATGCATTAATGATATAAATACAAACTTATCTAAACATAACGACAGCCTCAATATTCTACACACAAATATTAGAAGTATAAACAAACATGTAAACGATTTAGAACATTTATATATCTCTTTAAATGAAAAATGTCATATTATAATTACGTCAGAAGCATGGATAGGTAATGACTTCAACTCGAAATATATTCCATTTTGTAAAGGCTTTAATATTGAATCTACAAAAATCCACGTCCGTAAATCCGATGGTATTATTATGTTTATAAAAGAACACATAGTTCACGACACAATCGAATTAATTATCCAAGACACAAATTGTTTATTCTCATTATTAGAACATAATGGCCATAAATATGGCATTTTATCTATCTACAGATCTCCTAATGGCAATATCAACAACTTTCTTATAGAATTCAATAATGTAATTACAAACTTACTCAATACTCATAAAAATACTAAAATAATTATCATAGGTGACATAAACATTAATATACTTGATACATCACATACTACGGAAAACTATTTAGATATACTAAACACACTGAATTTTACATCACATGTGAATATTGCCACACGCCCCGAATCACAAACCTGTTTAGACCATGTTTTTACAAACATCAATACCTATACTAACTCACAGATTTCTGTCCAGGTATCTCTTATCGACTCATTAATAACAGACCACTATCCCGTAATTACTCAAATAATAGATAGTAATTCCAACATAAAGAACATCAATATAAATGCAGAAACAATTATCTATAGTTCAATTAATTATAATAAGCTAAATGATCTAATTAAACTTACAAAATGGGTTGACGTAATAACTGATAGTAATAATGCAAACACTAATATAAATATATTTACAACTACATTACAAAACTTATTAAAACAATCTACAACTGATAACCAGCGCAAGCCAAAAAAAATCAATAATCCATGGATACAAACAGGCATATTAAACTCCATTAAAAAACGAGATAAGTTACACAAATTATCCAGAAAAGAACCGTTTAATATATTATTAAAAAGCAAATATAAAAAATACAGAAACAAATTATCCGAGATCATCGCAAAAGCAAAAATTAATTACTTTAGTGAAAAAATAAAAACGAACATAAATAACCCTAAGAAAATCTGGTCCACCATAAAACAAGCAACTACACAAAATACATCAAATCCATCTAATATCAGATTAAATATAAACAATAGTACATACGATTCTAATACAGATCCACTTCTCCTTGCCAATGAATTTAATAATTATTTTTTAAAAATGGGCAACCACGAAAGTAATACAATAAACCAAAATCCAAATATTTCTAATAATCAATCTCACTCACTATATTTAAGAAAAATTACTAAAACTGAAATATCAAATATAATCTCCAATATGAAAAATGACTCCGCTCCCGGTATAGATGGTATATCTATTAATGTTATTAAGAAATTTAACAAATTCATGTCCAATATATTAGAAATAATCTTTAATCAGATATTAAAAGAAGGGCTTATTCCTGATTCATTTAAAAAGGCAATAGTAGTACCGTTATATAAAAGTAGTGGGCCTAAAACGAGTTTAACTAACTACAGACCAATTAGTTTATTAAATGTATTCTCTAAGGTATTTGAAAAAGCAGTTAAAACAAGACTTCTAAATTACTTAGAAGAAAATAATTTATTGCAAAATTCACAATATGGTTTTAGAAATGGTTTTGGTACTGAAGATGCATTAGCACACCTTACAAATGAAATATATAATAACATAGACAAACGTAATAAAACTATCGGTATATTCCTAGACCTAAGCAAAGCCTTTGACCGCATATCTCATTCTATTTTGCTAAATCGACTACACTCTCTTGGCATTACTGGGACAGCTTTCAAAATTTTCGAATCATACTTAAACCAAAGAACCCAACAAACTAGAATAGGTAACACAATAAGTGAAATAGGTCAAATTCATAACGGAGTCCCCCAAGGTACAGTACTTTCCCCAATTCTATACATTATATACGTAGCTGAATTAAGTAATCTTTATATAAATGGAAAAATTTATTCATACGCAGATGACACGGCTATCATAGTCTCGGACTCTAACTGGGATACAGTTTGGCGAAAATGTGAAGCTGATATGTTAGTAATTGATGAATGGTTTTCGAATAATAGTTTAGAAATAAATTATGACAAATCAAAATTTATAGCTTTTACCAATGACATTAAAACTACACCACTTAAAAACGAGATCATTATACACAAAAAATTTAATTGTAACACTATAACTTGCACCTGTCCAAAATTAATTAAACACCCTTTCATTAAATACCTTGGCATAACAATAGATCAACACTTAAAATGGAATAATCATATAGAATACATAATAGTTAAACTAAGACAACTAACATACTTTTTCATCATAGCAAAAAAAAATACTAAACAAACAGCTAATTAGAATAACTTATTTTGCAATGGCTCAATCACTAATTCAATATGGCATAATAGCTTGGGGTGGTTGCAATACCACTTTAAAATGCAACTTATCAATAAGACAAAAGAACCTAATTAAAATCATTCTAAATAAACAGAAAACCTTTCCTTCATCTGAATTATATAAAATGTTAAGAGTACTTGATATTGACAATTTATACAAAAAGCAAGCAATTTGCTTCATCTTCAAAAATAAATTATTTAATATTAAAAATCTAACATACAACTTCAGAAAAACAAATCTTGAAATACCTTTCGTTGTTACTAAAAAAGCTTCAATGTCATTCTTACAAGTTGGATTACGGTCTTTAAATGAGATTCCTAAAGAATTATTAATTATTTCAAATTATTCATATTTTAAATATAAATTAAAAAATTGGTTTTACAATAATCTTTAAATATCTAGCATTAAATTTTCTTTTTTTACTATTGTATTAATTATTATTATTATTATTATTATTGTTTTTTATAAGGTCTCTTACTATTTTTCATTATTATCACGGATACAAAAAAAAAAAAAAAAAAAATGTACTCTTACTCTACGACACGAGGTTTCACCTCAGTGTAGAGTAATGCCTAGTTAATATCTGTCTTTGTTATATCATGTATTTGTCTTGTAACTAGAAATAAATAAATAAATAAATAAATAATAGGTGTGCCCACACGCAGAATAAGCCTATGATATGGCATGCCCGGTGGTTTCAATAAATTTAAAAATTTAACCGGATAATTAGTTGCATCGTCCATGTTGACCACCGTATCTATCGAAGTATATTCTTTTTCTTCTCCTTCAAAAGACATCAGCAGTGTATCATTGATAGCCGCCGCTTGGTCATTTTTTGGAGTGAGTATAGCACGTTCACACAACCATTCCATAGGCTTATCATGAATATGGGCAATATCTGAATAAATTTTTGATATTAAATCTTGACAACGTATTAAATATACTACGCACTACGATGTCAGATTAAAATAATTTACGTACAGCATTTACACAACAGGCGAGAACGACGTGTGAAAGATAAGTGAAACTTCGGTTCACGTCTTCACCAGTCACGACTCTGCGCTGTCAGTGACGACGACGAGCAACGTTCGTTTACGTGTGTATGTACGAAAAGTGGTGGGGGAAGATATGGGATGGTCGGCGATGGGTTTATTACGACTGAAGTATTATATTTCCGTACTTTAATCATGAAAACGACAACGCCAACGTCGCGGCTAACGACGCGATATTACCTCCACGGGCTCTACGTGTAAATAGCTAGGTAGGATAGCAGGAAGGCTTCTGCTTTTAATTTAACTGTGGATAGTTTATCATTTGAAGGTGAATTATTAACAGGTGCAATATAGGGCTCCAAAATAACAATGTTGTCTTTATTTACTTCTATTGCATTATTGGATACAACAAAATCTGGCTTCATCCTAGTTTGTAGTGTTTGTACACAGAAATGTATATGTTTACAAATATTATTTTTAATGATATAGTCAATACATTCACATGAATATGTATGAATACAAATATTGCATGGAATACAAGTAAAGTAGCAATTTTCACTATCAGGACTTCCTTCTCATCTAAGATTTTCACCACTTCATAAGTAATATTTACATTAGTAAAAGATGTGACAAACCAAATCCTATCTGATACTTGAATTAATTTTGTCACTACTCCGTTCATTGCATTGCGATGACTTAGTAAAATTGCTTCCATAATTTTAGAAGGCTTACTTTTGCATAATTTCCGTGCCCTTTTAAAATAATGGTCACGAACTAGTTTTAAAAGGGCATCAATACATGTATCAAGACGTTTATTTTTCCTAACATCTAAATAATAATATTTGAAAGTTTTATGAAAGCTTTCTAAATACATGTTTGTATTTATAAAGCTAGCTTTTCTATAGCAATAAGCCCATTCATTAACACGTTTTACATAAAAGTTCTCAAAATATAAAGCAAACTCTTTAGTATCATCATCACTATAAGTATCTATTAAAAAACCTTCCACAAGTTTAACAAATTTTTCAACATTTGTCTCTTGTAATAAAACTCGTAGTCCTTTATACACCAAGGCTCTCTTTTCTTGTATTTTAATTTTCCATTGAAGGTCTGTTCTCCAAGCTTTATCAACGTTCCATGTACACAATAATTTCTTCTCAGCAGATTTCATGACAGTCCTCCATGCATTGTAAAATGAGTTATCAATATCAGACATAAAAACTTTTGGATGGAGAAAAATACCGCGAACACGTATTTTTTCAAAAAACGTAATCCATGTAGCAGTATCTTTTTTATTTGATATACCGAATGCTGTTGGAATTCCATTCCCAAACTCGTCTACTACAAGAAGAGTAGTTAGATGAAAATCATATATATTTGTCCCATGTTTTAAATCTATACATACAATATGATTACCAAATTTTTCCAACATACTTAATTGAAAATCATTTGCTATAACCAATATGATGTTCCTATCTTCTTATACATTATTTGCTGAATATTAAATTTTTTCATCGCCTTGTTCTTTGTAATAGAGGACGGACAGGGTTCTCCTCTTTTAAATCTTGAACATTCTCAACCCATAACTTAACACTGATGAAATCATTTGTATGTTGACGGCCTTTGTGTAACTGGAAATCACGTCTTATATTCCAAATGTCTCGTTTTTCTAAACACACCAATGCATTGTCTACATATATATCATTGATCGAATCTCGAATTTTATCAAGAATCGTATCAAAAGGGACACCTTCCTTTACTTTTCCTGTAATAATAAAATTATATAATATACTTATTACTTATACATATTTTTAAACATAATTATTCACTTTTCTGACAATTAAATTTGTTTGAAATATAAATACATAATAAATTTTTACTGTTTGTTTCCTATTCCTAATATATCCTAATATAACTATTATAAGTAGGGTTACCAGATCCTTGTTATTCAAAAAGAGTGCATTTTTTTTTTTGAAAAAGTGAAAAAATACAACAATTTAAAACACTAATTTATTCAAAAAATAAAGTATATATAATCATAAAACTTTGAATAAAAGTATAGTTCTGAAACTCAGAATAAATTAAGTTTAATTTATTTTTCTTTAAGACGAATGCAATCTAAGCTTATTAAGAATAATTGTTATAGACAAAACATTGATATGCGCAAGAGTTAAGTAACTCAATAACGCAAGAGTTTAATAAATAATTCCAATAGGTTTAGAATCTAACAGTTTTTTGAGCAAACAGAACTTATAGAATAATTTATTAATAATAATTATTATTATTGTTTGTTGGAACATATAATCTGTTTGTCTTGAATTAAGTATATTAATAATAATAGCTTTATTATAACAATAGCATTCATAATTGACAATTTCAAAAATAGATTATAATATTACCACTACCCCTAAAAGCTAGAGCTTGTACTGGGGTAGTGATTTTTATGTATTTAAATAAGTATACATATTACATATACATAATAATTTATAGTTCATTTAAATTTAGTTTTTAATTAAGATGTTTTGTATCAGAATTAGACAATTAGAAAATTTAGGGAAAATAGAAAATAAAATTACTAGACAGCTGTATTTTAAATTTATTATGAAAATTATTTATGTTTATATTTAACTTACTACATAAACTTAAACCCATATTTAATATATTATTTTGTCCATATCTGGTATTATATTCATGATTAGAGAAAGATATTAAGTCTTATGCTTATAAAGTTCCATTAAATTTGATAAATTATAAATACAATTAAGATTTTTTACATTTATTCTTTTATAAATTATAGTGGTGCTAGTTTGCATAGATATATTAAACAGGTATGCTGCAATTTATTGTTATATTAATTTTAGTTAAGTGAACATCAAACAAATTGATATACCATAAGAAAAAATTGATTGGACGATTGATAAATAAATTATTCTTTTATACCTAATAGTTGTTAAATACATAAAAAAAATTACATAGGATATTATTTAAATTATTTATATGACTATCCCATTCTAGACTATTGTTAATAATTAAATCAAGATACCTATTTAAGTTTTTTTACATTATTAAGTTGTATGCATTTTGAATCACATGCATTGATTAAATTAGCAGGTACTAGATTTTAATGAATGTACTTATTATAATATTATTTAAGCAGTTTGTAATTTTTGGAGCAAATAAATATAATTTGATTTGCTTAAATTCAATTTTAATTTGTTTTGACAAAACCAAACATACCTAAATTTTATTTAAAATTGTATCTGCTTCACAATATAAGTTTTCTACAGTTTTTTTCGATAATAACCCAGATAGCATTTTCGGAATGATAATATTTTATTAATATTATATTTTCATTAAAATTATTATATTATAAGAAAAATATTAATATAACATTAAATAATCGTTCATTAAATAATATTATGAATATATTATTAATATAACATTAAATAATCGTTCATTAAATAATATTATGAATATATTATTAATATGAAATTATAAATGAAATAATTTAATAATATTCTGTTTATATTATTAATATGTTATTAAAAACGAATTGTTTAAATTATATTATGAATGTATTAATTATATGACATCACAATCGAAATAATAAAATAATATTCTGAATATATTATTATTATGTTATATATATGGATTGTTTAAATAATATTCTTAATATATTATCATTACGTTATCAAAAATGGGTTGTTTAAATTATATTTTTAATATTTGATTAATATAATATTAAAAATGAAATACTAAAATAATATTGATAGGTAGTATATATTATTTTTATATTGTAAGATATTAAGAAATTTATTGTCTTATAATAATTATGACTGGGATTTTAATTTTAAAGTACCTATTTAAATTTTATATGTATTTTTATGCGTATAAGACAATAGATTTTATGTTTTTATGGTCTTATATTAGACTTCCTCTTCCTCTCCCGAGGACCTCTAGCTTTTTTTACTCTTGGAGTACCTATTTATTTACAATGGATTTTAAGGCATCTTTTTCTATCGTAGTTCTTATAATACTTAAATACTGTTCTTACTAATTTTGAAAGAATAAGATATTCAAATCAATTGAAGTTATTATTCGCGCGTCCACGATCTGCATTACATATGTAATAATGTATTAGTGCGTGTTTCCACGATTGTTTTAATTTTTATATCAAATAATTAAAATAGGTAATGATGATATCTGCTGCGGCTTTTAATTGCGTAAAATGATTATTGATTATATTAAATGCTTTGTGTTGTAACGTTTAAGCGAATAAAATCGCATAGTTGGTCTATAAAAAAAATAGTGTTAACAATATAGTAACCATTGTTATATAAATATATAATAATAGTCGTCAGACACCGACTAAAATATTATCTGTATTAACTATTAAGTATAAAATTATTCCCCACTTTGATTTAAAATTAGAAATACGGCTATCGGACGATGGCGAAGACGACGATAACGAATGCATTTACCCGATTTAGGATTTTCCCAGTAATAACCGTCCGTGTGTCTTGCAGTCACAATAAACACATATCTTCTCACTGTTATTTTTCCATGGAACGTCGAAGGTATAGCCGCTACTCGTAAATACTCCGTGTCTATATGTATCATATTGTTCAGATTTTACGGTATTGTGCACATTACATTTTACTTTGGTGAAATAATATTATTATATTACGATTGGCTTTGGCACTTTGGCTATTAATTATCATTATATTATTATAACTTCAGTCTTCAATAAACTACAGAAGTGTCTACCCAGACAACTGTTTTATAGGTAAGTAATATAATAAGGTACATACAAATTTTAATTTTTTGATATTTTTAATTTTTTTTATTGTTTATTTAAATACAATTGTAAGTTGTTACTATAGGTAGGTAGTAGGTACAAATAGTATAAATAGTATATATAGTATAATATATAGTATTAATAATAGGTACGTACCTATATTATTATTCTTTAAAAATCTGATTTCTATCTATTCAAAATGTTTTATTATATACATTTCTCAATTAATATACTTATTCCTATCCATTAGTAATGTGTAAGTAATCTTAAAATATATTGCACGTAGTACGTACAACATACTTATTTTAGTTTTAATGTGTATAATATAATGGATAAAGTTTTCTTTTAATAAGTTATCAATTGTATTTAACTAACATATTAGTTGTTATATAAATATATAACACAATAGAGTGAAACAGTAAATTCCTAGGTACCTATATGATCCTTAAATTTTTAATGTTTTATGTTTTATTTTGTTTTTATTTAATTCATAAACTGTTCTTACACAACATAACACTATATAGTTATTTCAACTGTTTACTCGATTGTATTATTATTATTATTATTATTATTAATATTCAGTGATGGAGAAGAGAATGTTAATTAATTTCTTGTTAGAAATTAGTGTAAAATTATTTGTCATTGATTTAATAATTATTTGGTATCTAAAAAGTTGAGTACCTACCTAGGTACTATTATTTTATAGGTAGTTAATTTTAGGTACTATTTACTACTAGATTTTATTTTTATTTTGTTTTACATTTTGAAATAAAAAGTTGTCTCACTTATTCTATTATATGTATTATCCAACTAAATACTCATAGAAGAATATATGCACACATTTTAGGTACATATATTACATATGCATATAGTATTATAATATTTCATGAAGTATAAAATTGTGAAATATTATTAAATCACACATTAGTACTATTGGGTGTAAGCTCATTATATATATATAATATATATACCCAAATGCACCTACTACATATTATAAAATATTTAAATCGTGAAAGTTATACCCAGTGCAGTAGGTACATAATATAGTACATATATCCCAAAAATATTATTTTAAACATATAATTTTTAGACATTTGTTTAAAACTTAATATTTATCATAAATTCTATCAATTTTAACTATTCATATTTTTTTATTCATACTATAATTATATACTTATTGGACACAAATTATTCAATTATTATTTATGGATAATAACAATAATATATATATATTATTGCGGTTTTATGGGAACTTCTGCTTTAATTTCTATTAGATTTTGTAAGATGGATTTTGAAAAAAAATCTCATTTAAGTGCTCGATCAAAACGAAGACGAATTCAAGAAGAATTAGAAAGGGATAATGGAATTGTTATGGGTGATTCAAATTAT
Source organism: Rhopalosiphum padi (assembly GCF_020882245.1). Classification (NCBI taxonomy): domain Eukaryota; kingdom Metazoa; phylum Arthropoda; class Insecta; order Hemiptera; family Aphididae; genus Rhopalosiphum; species Rhopalosiphum padi. Next base: position 68,103,468 of record NC_083599.1, read on the forward strand.
GGTCCTACTACAATAAATAGCAATTTTTCTTCTCAAACAAACAATCAATCAGGCTTTCAACCACTAAATGCAACAATTGACAAATCTTCTACCAATCAGAACCCTCAAGAAATAGTAAAAAATCAAGATTTAACTTTTGAGTTTTTAAATAAAAAATCAAGCGTAATATTTACTTCATCTTCATCAGAATCTGAACAAGATGAAGATTATTTTATAAATGAAACATATGATCAAACTTTTCTTTTCCGTACATTAATTGCTAAGTGGGCTGTTGATTTTAATATTCCACAAAATGCATTAAATAAACTATTAGTTGTTTTAAAACAACATAAATGTTTTAAAGATTTGCCTAAAGATTCAAGGACTATTTTGCAATCAAAAACTGTTGAGCCCTATAATTTTGAAACTGTTGAACCTGGAATATATCACCATTTTGGTATATTGAATGGTATTAAAAACAATTTTCCAGAATGTTTGAAAAATAATAATGATATCCATATTGTGGTAGGAGTTGATGGGTTACCAATTTTTAAAAGTAATCCAGAACAATTTTGGCCTATACTAGCATACATTCGTCCGGAAAATAACAAAGTTTTTCTAGTTGGACTTTATTGTGGCAAAGAAAAACCTGCTGATAGCAACAGTTTTATTAAATCATTTACTGACGAAGCACATTTATTAAATAATACTGGTATTTGTATTAATAATAAAGTGTATAATTTGTATATAGACACATTTTGCTGTGATGCACCAGCAAAATCGTTTTTATTAAAAACTAAAGGACACAGTGGATTTTTTTCGTGTTCAAGGTGCGAACATGAAGGTTTATATTTATCAAATAGATTGTGTTTTCCCTTTACTTCGCCTACAAAGTGTCCATCTAAGAGGACACATGAAAATTATGTAATGCAATCCAATGAAGACCATCATGTTGGTAATGTATCTCTCATATCAACATTACCTTCATTTGATGTGGTAAACAATTTTTCACTGGATTACATGCATTTAGTGTGTCTTGGTGTTGTTAGGAAATTGATTCTTTTGTGGATCAAAGGTCCAGTAAGTATTAGATATCCTTCATGGAAAATCAGAGAAATATCAAAACATCTTGAAAATATTAAAGTTAATATTCCATGCGAGTTTGCCAGAAAAACTCGTAAGCTTGATGAAGTAAACCGTTGGAAGGCAACAGAGTTTCGCATGTTTTTGTTATATGTTGGTACAACTGTGACTAAAAATGTATTGACTGTTGAACATTGGAAACATTTTTTTGGTTTGAGTATAGCAATGACTTTACTGCTCAGTCCAGACCATGCTAAATTTATCAATATTGCCAGAAAATTATTAGACAATTTTGTAAAAAACTTTGAAAATATTTATGGTTCTTATTTGATATCCCATAATGTACATGGCCTGACACATATTTGTGACGACTATGATAAGTTTGGACCACTTGATAACTGTTCAGCATTTCCGTTTGAAAATTTCATGGGTTCTCTAAAAAAAATGTTGAGGAAACCGGATAAGCCTTTGCAACAAATTGTCAAAAGGTATAATGAAATCTGTAATTTAAAAACTCAAATTCAAACTCAAATTGCTCCATATCAACTTAGTGGACCACATGTACGTGGACCAATATTAGAAAATGCATTGAAAGGAAACCAATTTACCTGTATTGTATTGGAAACAATGACAATAAAAACAAACATAGAAGCTGATTCCTACCTTCTAACTATTGATGATGATGTTGTAAAAGTTTTTAATATAATATGCAACAACAATTTAAATGAAGTTATTTTAATATGTAAAAAATTTAAAAACAAACACATAATGTTTAATAATCCTATAAAATCATCCAAATTAGACATTTATATAGTTGATGAATTGTATAATAATTTTAATTGGTATGAAATTGGTAGTATTAAAAAAAAAGTTATACTTTTACCTAATAACAATAAATTTATTGCTCTACCAATTATTCATTCTACCAAAATATAAACCTTTTTATAACTTTACTTGTAATACTTGTAATATTTGTACTTAATATATTATTATTATAATTTTTTTTTATTATAATTATAAGTATCAAGATAATTTTATATTTATTATGTGTTAAATCTTACATTCCTAATTTTTTTTATTTATATTATATTTTAACTTGAAAAAAAATTTTTTGTTGGTTTTGAAATTATTAAAGGAAAAATTTTTATTATAGTATAATGTGGTCAATTGTTGCTTTCAAAGACAATTCCGTAGAAGTTGTCCCATCAAATTGGTTTAACAATGAAATGTGTGCTTGGCCAAAAAAAAATTTAAGATCATACATAGATAGTCAAGTATCGCCAAATGAAAAATGTTTTCGTTATTTAAGTGCTCGCAAACTAGGAAAAGATTTAAGTATGAACTTGTTTTTAAATTTTCAGCAATTTAATTGAATTATATTATTTTCTTTGATTCAATATACAGATAATTATAAAATTGCCGAGGAAAAGGCTAATCTGGCTAAACTAACATCTGATTTGTCCACAAATGAATCTTCTCAAGAAAATGACAAAAATAAACCTAAATTGAAAAGAAAACTATCGCTTGATAAACAAACTAAAGACATTGCAAATTTCTGGAGCCCAGATTCTGGTGATGTTTATGGTAAATAAATAAATTTGAATTTATCTTTATTTTTGTAATTTTATGAGATTAAATTATATAAATTAAATTAAATTATATTTTGTAATTTCAGATGATAGTGATACTGATCCACTATACTCTCCAGCATTAAATACTGTTCAAGGTAAAATTAATGTTATGTTTGCATTTTTGAAAAATTGAAAATGTATCATGTTTTCCTCATTTCATTAATATATATTACCAATAGCCATATAAAATATTAATATTGTGGTTAATTCTTTAAAATTACATTTACCAGGCCATTTAATTTAATTCAATTTATACTAGGAAGATAATTATAATAATCTTAATTCTTTATTAATTTATATTATACTCATTGATGATATCATTATTGAATAATTTATAAAAATTAATTTCTGATACTTAATATTACTATTGGATAATGATTTACCTAGTTATTAAATCTGTGAGAATCTGATCTATTTTTCTTAAATATTTTTATTATTATTATTATTATTTAAATATCTTATAGAATATTCTATTAAACTCAATAACTCCATTATCTTCTTATAAATTAGTTAGTTATATTTTAAATATAATATAGTATTTGCTTTGTACATATTATATATATTGATAATGATGTAAATAAATACTTTTAGATGATTTTAAGTATTAGATATTTATACATTTATTATTTAGTAATATTAAATGCTTATTAGAACATATTATTACAGGTAAATTGTCATCGCCAAAACATTTCTCAGCAAGGAAAAAATTAGACTTCGGCAATTGTTCTTCACGTAGCCCATATATTATGTCAAACAAAATTCAAAAACTCAAAAATCCTGGTAAATAAATTGATTTACTAAATTATTTTAAATTTTAATTAGAATTTACAATATATTATTATTTCAGATCAAATTCAAGAAATTTCAATTTTTGATAGTAACAAACATACTACGTCAATCATTAATACTTCATCATCACCATTTAAGGTGACTCATGAAAATTATATTGCAAGTACTTCTCAATCTAGTCAAAAGCAGATAAATAATGTCTTCAATGATAAAAGTGGTATGTATTTATTATTTATGTTAATTTGAGGTACTCCCAAACTTCTTTCATGGCAATAAAAAATCAATAAATATTTTATTTGTATGGCCAGGAAACTGATGATGTGATAAAGTTTATTTTAAAATAATAATATAGTATTTAAAAAATTAAATAACAATTACAGTTTTAATTTTAAATCTATTCATATTAAAGAATATCATATTGTTTTGCCTTTATTTATTATCTAATAAAATTTAAAAGTGTATTTATCAAATACTATTATATAATAATGTAAACAAGTAAATTTCATAATAATGGTAAATAATGGTTTTTAAAATAACATTATGATGGTATAAAGATATATAGTTAAAAATAAATTTTATATTTTTATGATATTTCGTGTCAGGCCCAAAAATTATCAAGATAACAATAAAGTAATTCCGGATATTTTAAATTGAATTTAGATACTCTTGAAAAAATTAACCGTAACGTGTTAAATTTGAAGTATGAAATGAGATCACTTCATGAAAAGATTGATAAAATTGAAGAAATGATCAGAAACAACACAATGAACAGCAATGCTGAATTGAACAAAGATGCAAGTGTATCAGATTTATTTATATCACTAAACAGTGATTTTCCTTTAGTGGATGAAGATGCTCTTCAAACATTTGAAAATAAGCTGTTAGATAACAATTATAGGATACAATTGGTGAGTTGTTATATATATTTAATTTTATATATTTATTTATGAATAAATATAAATATGGGTTTAATGACTAATTGTGTAAATTAATTTTAAATTACCTAAGTATAATTTTTCCATAATTTTATGCTTTAGGTGGCTGAACTTGCCCGTTATGTGCGCAATACATTACCAAGTACCATAAGGGCTATGATGCGTTTTCTTTTCAAAGACACTTTACTACAAGAGTATAGTTATAAGGGGCAAAAGAAAAAAAAAGTGTTTTCAACTCTTGGAGCTAGCTCTATTATATTTGGTAAATTATAGACATTTTACTATGAAGTTGATACAGAAATATTACAACTTTGTTTAAAATTTTAGATGCTGTGAAAAACATGAAACGTTATCAAAAGCACGATAAAATTGATGTGGAACAACCTATGAAAATTTTTATAGCTGGTGCGAAATTTAGAGAGCACAAAATTGTGGAACTACAATCAAATACATTATAATAATATTAAATGTAATCATTGTTATTTATGATTATGACTGTAGTAAAATATATCTACTCTAATAATAAATTTGTTAATATAAGTTTATATTATTAGTGTTATAATTTATTGGTGCTGTTGATGTATTTAATCACATGATTCTAATACAGAATATATAATAAAATATTTAATTTGCATAAAAAAAATGGAAATTATTATATTGTGTTATAATAATAAAAAGGTACCATTTGAAATAATATTTTGATACTCGTTATTATAATAGAACTAAAGTAAAAATATAATCATTTATAATTTTTAAACTAATTTAAATTATTTATATGATATTGATAAAATATTTTGTATGTAAAAAGTATGATTATATAAATATTTTTTTCTACATTTTTTTGATTACAAAAATATTAAAATAATATTTATAAAACAATAGTTGGCCACTGAAGTTATATTTTATAAATGTTATTTTGATAACATTTTAATAATATTCTTATAATAATGTTCTTTTAATATTCTTATAATAATGTTCTTATAATATTCTTAAAATAATATTTATAAAATGTAACTTTAGTGGCCAACCATTATTTTATAAATATTATTTTAACATTTTTGTAATCAAAAAAATGTAGAAAAAAAACATTTATATAATCATGTTCATTACATACAAAATATTTTTTCAATGTCAAATAAATATTTTTTTGCTATCTGGGAAAGTAGCTGTATCATCAACAAAAATTAGAATCTCAATGTTTGGATTTTAATAATAATTAATAATTAGTAGTAGCTACCTACTAACAAATAATTTATATAAGATTCAAGAAAGAAAATTGGATATTCCTCAATCTTCAATGATAATTCAAAAAAGATAAGACATAAAATACTTTTTTTTTCCTACTGATAAGTTCTCTAACACTTACCAGCAATAGAAGCTCGTTCTTCCTTAGTTAAAGTGAGGTGACCTATGTTACAACCATGGTCACAGTGGGTACTTGTATAATTAACAATATAGGAACTATCAAGGTTTTCAGATACAACTATTTTTGCAGTACATGTTACATTAATCTTATTGGAACCCTGGCATTTTAGTTTCCTTATAGAATTCAACTTTCTGTTAAAATAACCATCACGGTGTTAATTCAGATACAACTTTTTCACACCATTTGCAACTTTATTAATACCACGAGTAGAAACAAATCGATATTTAGTACTTCGTTGAACATCCAGTTGCCATTTCTTGAATTCTATACAATTTCAAACTCACAGTTATCTTACATTAAGATTGAAAGTTGCATTCTAAACTTATTTTTCCTACCTGACTTTGAAGAAAATTTTTTGATTTCTTCTCGTAATTCCACATCATGTACCTTCACACAATGTTCCTGCAGTAATTTACGAGTGACGAATTTTTTAGATACACCATTGGACATGCAATACATACATATTATCTTACAACGCTCATCGAAGGTTGATATATGAACCAAAAAATGACGTTTAAAGTTTTGTTTTCTGGAAAATGTCTGATTGCAATAATCACAAATAAATGAATGAGTTGTCGATTGTTTTGAATGTTCTGATGTACGAGTTTTTGAATGAATTCGGGCAAAGTGACGAGTTAAATTATTATTTTTTGAAAAATTTTTACCACATAGCGAACAAACTAGCGTCATACTTAATAATTAATAATAAATATATTTAGAGACATATAAAATAATAATAATAATTAATACTATTTTTAGATATAAAAAATTTACGACGATAAGAAAACGGTGATAACCAGCTCCGAAAAAAGAGCTCGCGTTGCACCCGCGATCCTCTTGTCTAGAGACAGCCCACGAGCAAATTCCTTATCAATTATAATATAATATCTTATCAATAACCTGCACATGAGCTATTATCATATCGTAATTTCTTATCAAATATAAAATTTGAATATCATAGATGTTAAAAGTTAAAAGTTGAGTTCCTCCAAACATTGTAATCGATCAACTGCGTGATGAGTTTTATTACACTATCCAAAAGAAAAACCTTGTGACTCGGAAGGATGTACATAATATTTCCTCAAAGTTTGGATTACACCATAAGTACAAGCTTCATGATATTGATGCCTAAAGTGTTGATCTTCAGGTGAAACGATTTTTTGAAAACTCTTCAAATTCCATAGTAATGTATAAAACACAAGGAACAGAGCATTTTCCATTGGATATCAATGACTTTATGCTGATAATAATGACTGAAACACAAATCGAAGTTCTTAAAAAATTTAGTAGTGGCAAATTGTGTATTGACTACTCACGGCACAAATCAATATAATTTTAACCTAACAACAATTGTAGTAATTGATGAATTTGGCGAAGGATATCCCGCTGCTTTTTGTGTACGTACAAAAATTGATGAGGTCCACATGAGTGTTTTTTTTTTCAAAAATTAAGGAGGTGGTTGGTTGTCTTGCACCAAGTATATTTATGAGTGACGATGCTCCAGCATTTTGGAATGCATTCCATTTATTATGTAAATGGCATATTTATAATAACTGGCGAAAAAATTGAAAGAAGATTGCCGGAACACAAACGGTCAAAGCTTATATTTATAAAACTTTACGTGTTTTACTGGAGAAACTTGATGTAACGCAGTTTGAACATCTTCTTAACTTGTTTCTAGGAAAATTAGAAGAGGAACCAGCTTAACATAGCTTTAAAGCATATTTTGTAAGTCATTATGTACATCGAAAACAGTTATGGGCTGCATGTTACAGACAAGAAGCTATGCTTAACACTAATATGGTATTAGAGGCATTCCATAAGATATTGAAATATGTATATTTAAATGGGAAAAAAAATCAACGTCTTGATATAATTCTCTGGAATTTGCTAAAATTTGTGAGGGACAAGAATTTTGAGCGTCTTGTCAAGTTGTGCAACGGAGGAAAAGTAACGCATTATGTTAACGCCATTAACAGTCGGCATCGTTCTGCAGTCCAAATACATAATTCTAAAATTAATAAAACGTCTGATATTATTTGGACTGTGGTATCTGAAACGTTAAATCAAACATATTTAGTTAAGAAACTTGAATCATGTGAATGTAAAATTATTTGTGTTGCATGTAAAGTTTGTGTACATCTATTCTCATGTACATGTTATGACTACACAATAAAAAATAATATGTGTAAACATATTCATGCTGTGAAAATTAATATGTCAGATGACAATGCTATAAACGCCAAAAACAATTATACTAACTCAATGGATACAGATGAAATTTGTATGAAAATGTCTGATATGCAAAAAACTATTGCTCCATCTGCAGTTAGCATTGCAAACAAAATTCAGCAATTTCATAGCATGTTTATGTCACAATTAGGTAAATTAAATTGTAAACAGCTACATAAAATTAATTTATCCTTAGACTCACATTTAAAAATGCTATATGAACAAGAATTGAATGTTCCTGTTTCATTAAATGAAAATGAAAATCAGGAACCAGCCAATAAAAATGTTCAAAAACAGTTGCAATTATTTTCAACTAAAAAACCTCGTTTAAAAATACCGGAAGAACAACGATTAAATAAACCAACATTAAACGTAAGAAAACAAATAATAGATGACTTGAACGAAAAGAATGGGACTATGGGGTCTCCTTATGTCCACATTGATTCGCAGTTTGACCATGCATATGGAAAATAAGACAAATAATAATGCTCTTTACATTATGCTACCAACATTATTATTATTATATTACTGCATGTATGTATATTTTATTTTATGATAATTATTTTAAAAACAACATTAAGTTTTTCATTATGGATACCATTTTGTCATTAGGTTATTAGTGTTTTTGAAATATGCACACACAAACATGGTAAATATTGGAAGTTTTTCCGTGATAAACGATAGTAAAATATTAATAAATATTATTTTTAATTAACAACTTACATTAACATCAGCTATGATATTCAAATTTTATATTTGATAAGAAATTACGATATGATAATAGTTCATGTGCAGGTTGTGGCGACACCGATTGTCATCACTTTACTGGTCCGACTACTACTCGCCCGACCGACGTTACCCCTTTTGATACGTGAATTATACCTTTTTCTATTTTATATTCGTCCACAATTATTTTGAATTATATTCGTTTTTATACTTTTACATGTATACGACCATTGAGAATTTTATATATGTTTTTATCTACGCGACGCAGCGATCGCGCCCCTACTCCGCGCCATACGCGCCAAACCGTCCCGCGAAGGCTACGACGCCCATCGCGACGTAAAGCTCTTCCTTAGTTAAGTTTTCCTTATGTAAGCAACATCGTGGATAAAAATATATTTATTTTTTCCTGTATTATATTTCTAAACACAATATTTACTTTGATCCCTTTTGGAGCATTTGGAGTAGACTTATCAGTAGCATTAGTAGCACTACTAGTCGTCGATGCCATTGACCCATCTAGAATGCATTTCCTAAACGATCATGAAATGTATTATATTTATACCAACCAATTTCTAGCCTAAATTTTTAGTAGAACTTACTTGGACCTCTTTCCACCTTTTTTCTTTCTACAAGTCATAATAGTTTTTTTTTTATTTTGGTATTTTTTCCTTCCATCCACGTTTTAATAAATAATGTTTACAATGTATTACGTAGTATGCAAAAAATTGCAATAAAACATGTAAAACAAAAACTTACTAAATACAAATTGATGGTAATACAACTATACGAGTGAATACGTAAGTAGTCAGTAGGTAAGTAAAAATAATTGTAAGTGTTGGTTCAATCGTAATAAATGAACGAATACGGATACGAATACGAATAATAATATTATTATAATATTGCTGTTCTGCTTTAAATAACTTCCCGATAACGATGTGGCACTGCCTAATAGGTCTGATGCGGTGGTGGTACCGGGGTCCCACCGCACTCACACTAATAATTAGGGCTCGGATGTTTATGAAATTGCATATTTTTTTCTATTTATCCAATTTATTGCTAACCTGGATACAAATTTGATTCATGTTCTACTGAATAAAATAATGCTATTTTTATTTTGCATATTTATGCATATTTAGTGGTTTTGTATTTTAAATGCATAATTTTTGATTTTAAGAATATAAATGCATATTTCAAGACAATTTAACGTAAATATTAAATTTACGTATTAATAATGTTCCTTATTAGGTATTTTTATATCGTGTTTGTCTGGAATATTTATTAGATAACGATTTAATAATAGAATTTTGTATACACTTCATGCCATGAGTATGTGGCGACGACCAGGCCACGTATTAGTACGATTTTAATCGCCGTGTTTCCCGGTCGGTCGTTAAGAGTACCTATTATTATTTATATTTTTCCGCGGTCAGTTGTACTTTTATTTAAAAATGCCGAAATGTAAGTCGTCTTGTTTAATTCGTCTTAAAAGTTTTGTAGACTAGTTTGGAAACGATGTTTTTTCTACGGATGGAACAGTTTTGTATTGTAAAGTGTGTGAAATTAAAGTTGGATCTGAACGTCGCTTTACCGTCGAACAACACTTGAAGACAGCCAAACATATTCGCACAGCTGATCAACAGAAACAATCTCAGTCACAACAACTAATTTCCAATGTGGTCGGTAAAAAATCATCATTTTACATGGATATGTGTAGAGCGTTTCTTGGAGCCAATATCCCTTTCCACAAGGTGAATAATAAAATATTTCGTAATTTTTTAACAAAATATACAGGTAAAGAAATACCAGAAGAGTCAACTTTACGCAAAAATTATTTAACTGATTGTTATGAAGAAACAATTAAAAAAATTAGGAATGATGTCGTTGGCAAAAAAATATTTGTTTCTATAGACGAAACAACAGATTGCGAAGGCCGCTACGTAGCAAACGTGATTATTGGTATTCTTTATAAAAATACGCCGGGTAAATTGTATTTATTGAACTCTGAAGAGTTAGATAAAGCAAATTACTTCACAATTAGTAAAGTTTTTGATCAATCGATGTTTCTGTTATGGCCAGAAGGTATTCGTCACGATGATGTTCTTTTATTTGTTACTGATGCCGCCCCCTATATGATTAAAGCTGCAAATTCGTTAAAAGCGCTTTATTCAAAAATGGTGCACGTCACCTGTCTTGCACATGCACATCATAGAGTAGCGGAAACAATTCGTGGAAAATTCAATAATGTAGACGGACTTGTGTCAAACGTTAAAAAAGTATTTTTGAAAGCACCATCACGTTTAGAGATTTTTAAAACAGAAGCTTCTGGTATTCCTCTACCTCCGGTGCCTATAATAACACGTTGGGGAACATGGTTAGAGGCGGCATTTTACTATTCTGATAATTTTACAACTATACAAAATGTATTTTCAAAATTAAACCCAGAAGACGCAGTTTCAATCGAAAAAAGTATTAGCATTATGGCTGAGCCAAATTTAGGCCCAAACTTAACATTCATTCAGTCCAACTTTAGATGTTTACCAGTCAATATAACTAAATTAGAATCATCTGGATTAACTTTGTTTGAATCAATTAATGTTGTCAATAATACTAGAGAAACCCTCAAAATGGCTAATGGAAAAGTGGGAAAAGAAATTTACGACAAATTTCAGAACGTAATTGAAAAGAATGCTGGGTTTAAAACTTTGGTACAGATTTCTAAAATACATTCTGGTGAAGTTGATACTATGGAAGGAATAGAACAAGATTTGAAGGTTGAGGAACGCTGATAATTTAATAATGTAATAAAATGAACTAACTAATTTTTGTTTTATGAATTGTAATACATTTTTTTGTGCATATTTTGGTGTTTTTATTGACTAAAAATGCATATTTTATAATTTTTAGCGCATATTTTGTTTGCATATTTCGTAATTTTTTAGTGCATAAATGCATGCATATTACAGTAGTTTTAAGTGCATAAACATCCGAGCCCTACTAATAATCATTTACGACTAACCCAAAGGTATCGGGCGGCGGTTACAAGTATACACATTGCCTAAATGTTACTCCTTATTTATTAGCCGGGAGCAGGCCCCTTAACACATTATATTTTTTCAATGACGATTTTCTCAGTAATATTAAATATGAAACTGAACTCTTCACTACACAGATAAATGTACAACATTTATGGATTCAATAAATGAGCTCAAAAGATATATAGGCATTTTGATTTAACTCAATTTGTATAATCATCCCAAATGTTAGAGACTATTGCAGCGATCATTTAGGTATCTCTCATATTTATACATCGTTAAGTAAAAACCGTTTCGAAGAAATCTGGTGACTACCCCATTGTCTTTCCATCTTGCAAAAAACACTCCACTATTTTTTTCAATTGCCGATTCTGATTCTCCTCTTTCTTTCTTTTGCATAATTTTTAGATTTGACATGGGTCAGTTTTTAAGCAATCTATTTTCTCTTATAGTCCCAGTACCATGATAACCATTTATTTTTAAAAACTTGAGTAAGTTGAGGCCAGTAAAAAGGTTGTAAAAATAAAATCTGTATGGTAAATATTTCTTTTCCTTAGGAAATTTTGCAAGCATTTTTATAAATGGATCTGTGCATTTCCCAAACATGTTTTCGTACAATACTTTTCTTTTCGGACTAATTCCTTGGTAAAAATCAAAATTTATGAGATACCCGTCTAGAGCGTTCAAACACCAAATTTTATATCCCAATCGGATTGGTTTTCCACGTATAAATTTCTTGCAGCTATGTTTTCCGAAGTATTTAACCATTGATTCATCGTAATTTAAATTATGAGAGGGTACGAAATGTATTAAAAATTTATCTTTCAACATATCCATTACTGGCCTCAGTTTCCAAACTTTGTCGTTTACATTAATTTCAATATTATTAGCACAATGTATAAGACGCATAATTGAAATAAAGCGATCTCTGCGCATTGAATCTTTGACTAATGAATTCCCTACGTCATCTGATGAGTCCCAATAAAACCGTTTTCCAGGAAGTCCATTATATCCACTTAGTATCAATATACCAATAAAGCATTTAATTTCATCATTAGTGACATCGAAATCATTAACATTTTTGAAAAGTACATATAATTTGGATTGCTCTACTAAATATGAAATAAGTTTATCGTCAAAAAAAAGTTCAAATATTTTAACCGGTCTCATATGCGAGTACCTATTTAGAAAAATCTGTAGTTGGGAAACTCAAATCGGGCATTTCATAGTCACCTTTTACCCAATCAGTAGTTTTTTCGTTATCAGGTATTTTGATATCAGTATCCTCCAACTCGTCAACAATTTCGAGTGCAATCGTATTTTCATCTATAATATTAGTTCCACTTTTCAACCATGAAAAAAAAATTAAAAATATTATACTGTAATAATAATAAATAGTATACTGCATTTTTTCATTGCAGAATATAATATATTACCTTATTTCTGCTCCGGCAGTTAATTGACGAGCTGATAAATTAGAAGTATATGCACCTTCATCTCCATTGCCCGAATCTTCATCAGTCAATACGTGAGGGTCTGGTGGTTCAATAAATATACTTTCGACATCATTTTCGTCATAATTTGACTCAGTGATGTCGAGAAATTCTTGTAAGGTTAATCAGGGGCGTAATTAAGGGGGGGATGAGGGGGATAGATCCCCCCCAGAGCCTATATAATATGTATATTTATTTATTAATTTGTGGGATTATGTGTTTTATCGTGCTGACATCACAACAAAATATATTAAATAGAAATTCTATCCATTATATAAATCTATAAATAGGTAAGCACATGGAAAATACCGATAATAAGAAAAAACCACGATTAAAGATTTCTTTAATCGTGGAAACAATGACTGGTGACTGCAGCTAATACGCTGAAACAAATATTATTTAATGTAGTTATTATTGTTGAGACTTGAGGTTGACGTTGACGTATAGTATAAAATATTATTCGTACAATTGTACACAGTACATGCAGTGCTCTACGGTTATTATTTTAATATTTTATCCGTGCTTTATTGTTTTATAATATTATTATTAAATTTAAAATTATTTATTTTTCAATAACAACTAAAATTTTTATAACATTATGGAAAAAAAAAGAAAAAATACAATTCTATCTTTTTTTCAAAAAAAAACCAAAATCTGATGAAGACAAAAATATAGGTATTACTAAGGTAAGAATGATACAATTATTACAATTAGATTTTTTAAATATTTAGGACATTAAAATATTATTAATTTTTTTTTTATAAATTAAAGATTGAAAACTTAAACATACTTCATTGTTACAATAATGATATTGGTTCCTTTGTGAATAAAAATTTGTCTGATGCTGATAAACATCTGGTAAGCTTAGTTTTAATATAATATATAAAATATAAATTGATATTATTATTTTATTTCACCTTGTAAGATAAAGTTTAATACTTAAATTTAAAATTTAATAGGTTTATTACATGTATTATACTATTATTACTATATTTTATTTTCAATATCATATTCCTTCTTACTACTAACATAAATAATTTACCTCTTAACTACCGGTTGGATATTAGTTTCAATAATATTATAAATTTAAAACAAAATCAATTATACCTATTTTTACTATGATATATTTATATATCTAATAATTATTTTTGGCGCTTACAAATTTGTGGATACCACCTTCCAATTATATATTATTGTGATTAATTATTATTAAAGTATCTAGTTTTATTTTATTTGAAAATTAAAATAATTATTGGTAATTTTTATTAATTTCAGGATCGATTAAATGGTTTAACCATGATGGCTGTTCATAAATCAATTGCACTAAATCCTGATGACGTGATTAACGAGTTGGCTAAAAAACCAAGAAAATTAGAAATTCTTTTGTAAACAGTACAAAAAAAGAGCTGTACATTAAATTATATTACAAATAAAATAAATTTAATATTTTAATAATTATTATTTAATTTAAAAGTAAAATTTAATTTTAATATATTCAATGTTAACATTTTGAAGAATTTATTATAATGTTGTATAGGTACAAATTATGTAGAATTTTAAAGCAACATTTATTAATACATTTTGACATTTTGTGTACCTATATATTAGTTGAAGGATTTTTAAAAAAACAAAAGGATTCTCAGATACCATTCACCACTGTACTTGAAAATCCCCCCCTAAGACAAATTCCTAATTACGCCACTGAGGTTAATCCATCTCTATAGTTCAAAAAAATAATATTTTTAATACTGTTTATACGATGAAAATTATATTTTATAAATTATTATAGAAAAATATAAGTATTATCAATATATGTTTTGTTTTCATCAGACAAAAGCCTAAAGAACCCATACGGTAAAGCACATATTTCCAAGTCCACTACACAGTATGTAATTATAATGTGCAAGTACAACCTTTTTAGTATTAAGTATACACACACAAATATTAGAAAAAAATATTAATAATAGATTTGAATAAAATATTTATATATAATTATACTTACTCCAGTTGAAAATCCATTGCTGTAAAAAAAGTCTGTAGTTGAACAAAACGGAAAAATCGTTATAAATATTATATACTGTCATTAGTTGGTAACCACAGTGCTAATAAAATCGATAAACATACTGAGAATCTATTGCAATGATTAGATAATAAAAATAAACCCACAGATATTGTTTACGTCTGATTTATAAATAGATTTTGTTGTGTTACCATACGGACACACCGGGCGTTGAACGGTTAAGTGGAAGTGTCTATGCTAATACAACAATTATATATTTGTTTATTTGTAGCTAATAAAAAGTTCCAGACAGAAAAAAAAATGGTTTCATGATCAATAAAATAAAAGGACTCATTAAATATATTTACTTAATCTTATTTGTCATGAAGCTGTGTTTGTGTTAAATAATTTTATGTTATAGGTTTGGAAAAATAACTGTTTTTGAGTAAATATGGCATCATTTTGGGATCTAATATTATTTAAAACCGCCTGTGAATTTTAGAAAAATTGGTTATAATCAGTGCTTGATTTGGAAAAAAACTAGAAGGGGCACTCAGCGGATGTTGGATGAATGAGCGTTCCACGCAGATTAACTGTGACATTACCGTGGGGGGCGAAGCCCCC
This sequence comes from Rhopalosiphum padi, assembly GCF_020882245.1. Lineage (NCBI taxonomy): Eukaryota > Metazoa > Arthropoda > Insecta > Hemiptera > Aphididae > Rhopalosiphum > Rhopalosiphum padi. The sequence goes on from NC_083599.1 coordinate 68,119,417, forward strand.
CACACCCCCCTTCAGTCACCCATAATCCCAGAAAATCATTCAATTTATTATACACAAATATTTTAAAAGAAACAAACACTTGTTTATTAATTATTTTTTTTAAAACATTAAATGTAAATTAATTAATTATTCTACAAAAATAAATAAAAAAAAAACAAAACTTGAACTATGCATTAAATAAAGTCCATAAATGTTCATGTGAATTATCTTCATTTTTAAAAGATCGTTTAGGACAGTTAACTTCATCTGAATTTCTTTTGCCACTTTTAATCCAGCTCTCAACATAATGATCTGGTTTGAACAACTGAACTGGAGGTCCGATACAGTTAAGAAAAACTAATGAAGATATATGCTCTGTAGTTAAAGCATTTCTTTTTGATGTTACTATGTTGTTTATCGCACTGAATGATCACTCAAATTCAGAGGATAAAATAGCAATTGTTCTGACTGCAGTCAAAAGAGGATGTAAATAGTTTATTTGTGAGGAATCTTTTGTATCTTTAAACTCACGGAATCCTCAAATCGTAGTTTTTTCATCTAAATGAAATCTTGTAACTAACCTTCTAACACAGTAATCTCTATACTGAATATCAACATTATCAGGCCAGTTATTTTAATTTAACACATCCAAATCTTTTAAAAGTTCATCAAATTCAATTTTAAAGTCATTTTTATATTTAGACGCATGAGTTGCTTGTGTAGTAAATAGTCTAGTACGCATGTTATTAGCTAAACTCATAAGAAACTGACCATGTTTAATTTTAGGAATTGATTTGTTTGTGACTAATTGTACATATTTGAATATAAAATGTATCCCTTCATCCACAGCTTCTTGTGTTTTTGGCCCACATATATTAGCCATCGAATCAAATATTCTAATGGTACGTTCTATAGCTCTATTTGCAGCTGGAAGTGATAAACTTCTTTCTTGCAACTGCAACGATAAGTCTGCAAGTTCAGACATCTCATACATGATTCCTGAAATAAAAAGAAAGTCGATTAAAAAGCTTCATGTAAATATAAAATGTACTAAATTTGCCTAGATTTGTAACAAATTCTACTGATGTTAGAATACGTTTTAGGCCCACATATTTAGATCTTTATTTTGAGTCTCTTTTTATATCATTAGCTGCTTTGGAAAAATGATCAAATAATGGTACATAATTATTCCAAACTGATTTTAATGTTTTTTCACTAGAAGCAATCCATCTAATAGTGAAGATTTTACCAATATGTAAGAGTTTCATTTCTAATGAAGCAGCACACTTACTAAGTTCATGCATGTTATTGGGTGATTGATGATACAATGCATATACTTTTTCTATGAATGACTGAAAATGATTTGTTCCTTGAACTTCTTTTAATGCATCAGATACTGCTAATTCTAGTCGATGGTTACAGCAATGCCAAATTAAAATTTTGGGATACATGCTTTGTAGCTGAACACCGACACCTGACAATCTACCCCGGTTAAAATATTAATCAAGTATTAATAAAATCACATTTCTAATTTAACTGGGGATTGATAAAATGGCTCTAAAAATGAATAGTCTTGCAGTCAGGAGGAATATGTGTTCTAAATATCGTACACAAATTAATCAACGGTTATACAGTCAATTCTGAATTACTAAGTAATTTAAATTTACACGTTATTCAACGTAAATGTAGGTCTACAAATATTTTTTATATTCAATTACAGAAATCTAATTATTAAAAAAATGGTAACTAATGATAACAATATATATATTTTTTTATATTAGATACTGATGTCTGATTTAAATTATACCGTTTTAAAACGCACCTTGTTATATATTTATATAAAATATTGTATAATATTTTTATATATATATCGTTATTGTATAATAACGACTAAATGGTATTCGTCACAATTGTTAATAAATATATAACTTTATTTTTGATGTACAGAAAACAATGCATTTTACAAGAATGTACACTGTGCGTTATTAACTGTCAACGACATAATGATCAACAGTATCATTAATTATTAAAATCATAATGAAAGCATTATTTTGTAAAACACATCCAGCGATTTACCGGGGTGTCCACAAAAACATCGATTTTGTTTGTCCTTTTATTATGACTCGTCGGACTGTCCCAAGGACATTCCACTGACATCATTTGTTACACTTGTGCTTTTTTTTTCACCCGTATGCGTCCGCCTATGTATATTCAGTAACATTCTTCGAGAGAATACCATATCACACACGTCACATCGGTACGGTCTTTCACCCGTGTGCGTTCTCTGGTGTCTGGTCAGATTGCAGCTTTGAGAGAACGACTTATTGCATATATCACATCCGTACGGTCTTTCACCCGTATGCGTCCGCTGGTGTACAGTCAGTTTGCTATTACTGATAAATTTCTTGTCACATATCTCACATGCGTAGGGTTTTTCACCCGTATGCGTCCGCTTGTGTACTGTCAGTTGACTGTTTTGAGTGAACGAATTATTGCAAACATCACATCGGTACGGTTTTTCACCAGTATGTGTCCGCTTGTGTATAGTCAGATGGCAGTGTTGAATGAACGACTTATGACAGACATCACATCGGTACGGTCTTTCACCCGTATGCGTCCGCTGGTGTACAGTCAGTTTGCTACTATTGATGAACTTCTTGTCACATATCTCACATGCGTAGGGTTTTTCACCGGTATGTATCCGCCGGTGTTCAGTCAGTGCACTATTACTGACATACTTCTTGTCACATATCTCACATGCGTAGGGTTTTTCACCCGTATGCGTTCGCTTGTGTACAGTCAGATTGCTGTTTTGAGAGAACGACTTATTGCAAACTTCACATCGGTACGGTCTTTCACCCGTATGCGTTCGCTGGTGTACAGTCAGATGGCTGTTTTGAGTAAACGACTTATGACAGACATCACATCGGTACGGTTTTTCATCTTTGTACGTACGCGGGTTTACCGTCAATTCGCTGTTAGTTACAATGCTCAGATTACAAAAGTCGTTCAGATAGGGTTTCTCTCTCGTTTCTGTCCATCCACGAATCGGCAGATGACTGTACTGAGTAAATGTCATTTCGCACACAAGATTCCGTCACACGTATTATCACAATTGTACTAAAAAAATTAACAAGTCGGTCAACTTATTAAGTTACCAAAGTATTAAGAAATATTCCAACTGGTACGAGAACGTAAGTGTTTAAAATAACGTATTTAAAAATCAATATACTGAGTATTAGATTAGTTGTCAACACAATATTTTAAGCCAATATTATGTGTATCTCTGCCGTTATTAGCACAATAATGGGTTAGATATGTATATTTACTATTTTGTTTTAATGACGTCAAAAAAAAAATAAAAAATTTAGGGTTTTTGAATCGTTTTTTATTTGTTTAATAATAAATAATAAAAATAACGTTATTATTACCGCACTTATCCTCTAGTTATGTCTCTTATGAACGTAAAACACGGTAAATTTGAGATCACCGAAATTAATGTTAGTTATTATTATTATATTATGCTATTAGTCGGTAAATTGACTAATGAAATTAGTTATTTAAAATGCATGAACGATAAACTGTACTGAACGTACTGTAAAGCCTATAATAATTTTAGTTCGATTTCGATCGTGTTGTTGGTGTAAACGTTTGTGTAACCTTTTTTTTTTTTATGTAAATAAAACTTTAACTCTTAAAATACTATAAAATGACTTCGGTGATTTTAAGCGAAAAAAATAAAACATTAAACAATATTGATGGATGCAATTTTCGTTATCAAAAAACATTAAAAAATGATATTTAACGTTGGAGCTGCTGTAAAAAGACGTGTAAGTCATACATTAAAATAAATAATGACAATGAGATTATCGAACGTGCTAATGATCATAATCATATTAAAGATTCTGTTTCAGTATTTAATAGACAACAATTGAATAATAATTTAAAGTGAAAGGCTATAGAAGAACTTTATGATAAACCATCAAAACTTATTCATGGAGCTTTATCAAATGCTTGCATATGGGGCTTACATTAATGGATGTTAGGTTAATGTTTATATTTTAATGTTATTTAGTCAACTACCAATAATACATTTTTACAGGGTCATTGCAAAATCTTATTTAGATAAAAAAGGCATTATAGTTGAATCATTTTCAAAAAATCTTCCTGGTATAGATTGGGCGCGTAGTATGGTAAAAAGACATAACAATATAGTTAGTCAACACGTAGCTACTAATATTGCCAGATGTCATGCAGAAGTCTCTCCCCAATGTATTTCAGAATATTTTGATAATTTGCAACAAGTACTTGAGCATATACCCCCTTAAAATATTTATAATTATGAGGAAACAAATTTACAGGATAATCCAGGAAAAAAAAACTTATTTTTCAACGTGGAACAAAATATCCTGAGCGTGTACAAAATCACTCTAAGTCAGCTACATCTATTATGTTTTGTGGTTCAGCATCTGGAATTCTTTTGCCTCCATAATTCATATATAAATCAAATGACATGTGGACTGAAGGAGAACCAAAAGGAGCTCCATGTTGTCCCGAACTTTGTTGCTCTAGAGGATCTAGATATAATCGTTCATCTCATAGATGGATTGATAGTATTACATTTAAAGACTGGTTTACAACCAGTTTTTTACCACATACTAAACGTCAGCCTGGAAGAAAAGTTTTAATAGGGGATAACCTATTATCCCATATTCAACAAGATATTATTTTTGAATGTGAACAAAATGATATTGACTTTGTTTGCCTTCCAAAGAATTTCACACATTTAACCCAGCCTTTAGATGTAGGGTTTTTCAGACCGTTGAAACAAGCATGGCGAAATGCATTAAATGAGTAGAAAAACCAAAATACAAGATTGAATACTAGAATTTCCAACGATTTGCAAGCATCATTTAAAGCAACAGGCATCTTTCCATTGAATAAACAAAAAGCGATAGACAAATTACCAAATACTGAAAATTCAGATAAATTAATTAATGACACTGTTACCGATTATTTGAAAAGTCAACGATACCCAAACACAGATGAAAACTCAAGGAAAAAAAGAAAGAAGATAACTGTAGCTGCAGGAGCAAGTATAACAATGGCTACACTTGGTTTCAATAATAATGACATTTCTGAAGTAAGCAGTCTTCCAATTCTAACCAATGACTCTGAGTCTGATGAGGAAGTCATAGATAACTCTAATTCCAGAATATCAACCGCCAAGTGTAGAAAACATTAAAATTGGAACATTTATCTTAGTTAGTGTTAAATTTGGTAAGCGTGGAATGTCAATTTATATTTATCTTGCTGTAATATCAAATATCAAAAATAACATTATAATAGTAACAGGACTTAAGTCATTGGATACTACCAAACAAACATTTAAATTGATTAAAGATGATGTTTTTGAAGTAAATCTGGAACAAATTCAAGCAGTCTTGAAGTATCCTAAAATTGAAGGTGTAGGAAAATCTATTAAGTATAAGTTTTCTCATGCATTGGATGTAAGAAAAGCTTAAAGTTACATAGTATGACATGATAAAGACCTTGTAAAGTGCGCTAAATGTCAACACGGTTGGCATCTCGCTTGTACATCTCTTTCTAGCTTTTCTGGTGAGTCTCTTAAAAAGCGAATTATTTCATGGCTTTACACCACATGTGAAGCTTCAAAACTTGGAATTAAGAAAACTGCATTGTCTACTCCTTTGAATATTGATTACGTTTCTAAATAGATAACATTCTGGCTGCAGTTAATGAAATTAAAACTACACTTTCTAAGCACGAACAATTTTTTGGTAAGCTCAATAGAAAAATCGACGATGTTTCAAATCAATTGCGTGATATAGGTATTCGTATTACTAGAAGATAAAGTAACGTTAACAGAAACCCGTTTATCTAAATTAGAGTCCACGAATACCTTAACAGATAATAACATAATATCTGAAGTTTCCGACAGACAGTTAAGATCACGTAATATGATTATATTCAATGTTCCAGAATCTGATGTTAATATATCGGAAAATGACTCATCTGTAATTAAATCTATTTTCGATAGTCTAGCTATAGTTATGACTCCTACAGCCATCATCAGATTAGGTAGAAAATCTACAAAACCTCGCCCATTAAAAATTACTCTGCAAGATGCATCTGATGTATACGTCATTCTTCAAAATAAACACAAATTGCATTCAACTACAAGCTACAGCTACATTCGTATTTCTCCGGATCGCACCCAAATGCAACGTGATCAACTTCGAAACATCTATACCAAGCTTGAAGAACGAAAAGCAGGCGGTGAGACATATTTAATTGTCAAGTTCTTAAAGGTATTTCAACTATTTCAAAATACTCGTAAACGGTCCTGTTTCTGATCACTTAAATATATACTATCAAACTGTCCGCGGAATAAATACTAAATTAAATGTCTTAATGCGCAATGTATGCTTATCTGAATATGATATCATTAGTCTTTCTGAAACTTGGTTATCGCCAAATGTCACTTCATCGGAATTAGTTTTTAATAACTATACTACTTATCGCCATGACCGTAATTCAAATACAAGCAACTGCTCTAGAGGGGGTGGTGTTCTATTATCTGTTAATAATAAATATTGTTCTCGTGTGTTATCTGTACCCACCAGTCCAGTTGAGCAATTATTTGTACTAATTAAAATTAATGCTACCTATATACTAGTAAGTAATGTTTATTTTCCATTTCGTTCTGACATAGATAACTAAAATATTCATTTTAATATCATTAGTAACCTACTGTCTAGTTTACCTTATGTAAGAAATATAATAATGGTTGGTGACTACAATCTTCCAAAATTACTTTGGCTCCCTAGCTCTGTAGGCTTTTTCCATAGTTTATACAACTTAATATTACCAGAGTCGGAATTATTGTCTAAATTATCTTTTTTAAATATTTTTCAATTTAATCATATAGTAAATAACAATGACTCTATTTTAGATTTAATTCTATCTGATGCAAATAACGTATCAGTGAATAAGTCAGATTTCCCGCTTCTTCTTTGTAATGTTTATCATCCAGGCTTACTTATCACTTTCCCCATTACTATAATTAATCCTATTGATTATAATTTATGTATTTATAATTTCTATAACTGTAATGTATTGTACATTGTTTTTTTTTCTTCTCTATTTCCATCAATTTCCAACGACATGTGAAATGATATTGCAAAACGCAACGAGTTGCACGATCTAGTTACAGTTTAAGTTTCTTTAGTGAGAACAAAGCCTATCGCGTTGCTGTCATCAGTTGCTTTTGGTGAGAACACGGCCTCAAAGATTAGATTGGCTATAGATGAGTTGTGGCCCGGTAATATTTTAGCATTAGGTTAGTTCTGGCCTGGGAAACCTTTCCATCTAATCTAATTTTATTAATATTGTGCAGCATCAAAACCAGTATCTTATATAAAGTATAGCGTCGATATTTCAGACGCAAAATATTACAGTGTCTGTTAGTTTACACTGCTATTCACCACTCAGTATATCTACGAAGACTACAAATTCTGTTTGTGTGTGTTATACAATTTATTTTTATTATATAAAATTGATGTAAAAATAAATTAAATGCAAGATATATACGAGGTAATGTAATTTTCTAGATACAGAATTTCTATTTTCTTAATTATTATTTAAATAATATTTTGCATTGTCAGGTGACTGAAAATCTAGATTTAGATGTTACGTTTTGTTAGACCATTTCATTCAATAAACATTATTTCTAAAAAATCGTCATCAGTTCTAGGAGTTATAGGTAGGGGACTTGTATAGATTTTAGTTATCCTATATCCTTTAAAACACTATATTTTTCACTAGTTCGTTCTATTCCCAATTATAATTCAATAATCTTGTCCCTTTTTGTAAATACTCTTAATATTCATTTTCTTGGAACTATTCAAAATCGCTTCCCACGCTTAATATCTTGAAAATGGGATATTCCACGTTAACCTTGTTCATCATATAAGCTATTGCTAGACACACTAAATATGAATAGTCTTGCAGTCAGGAGGAATATGTATTCTAAAAATCCTACACAAATTAATCAACGGTTATACAGTCAATTCTGAATTAATAAGTAATTTAAATTTAAACGTCCTCCAACGTAAAAGTAGGTCAACAAATATTTTTTATAATCAATTAAAGAAATCTAATTATTAAAAAAATGGTCCTTTAATAAAAAGAGCAATGAAGTAAGCGAAAGATACCCTAATAGATTCATTTAATTTTAACAACATTAAATTCTTTTTATAATTATATTGTTTGACATTTTTACTGAACTTATTATTATTTATTAAATTATTACAGTTTATGCGAACTGTATTAAATTATTATAAAATAATTAAAAAATAATAATAATAATATATTGTATTGGGTTTTACATTGTTTAAATGAATAGATAATGTATAATGCTCATAGCTTTACTAATTTATTAAAAATAGATAATAACGACATAATGATTTTCGTCACAATCGTTAATAAATATATAACTTTATTTTTGATGTACAGAAAACAATGAATTTTACATGGGTGTGCGTTATTAACTGTCAACGATATAGTGATCATTATTTTGTAAAACACATCCAGCAATTTACCGGCAAGTCCACGAAAAACATCGATTTTGTCCTTTTATTGTGATTCGTCATATTGTCACTAGGACATGCGACTGACAGCATATATCACACTTGTGCGTTTTTTTCACCCGTATGCATCCGTCGGTGTTCAGTCAGTGCACTATTACTGATCAACTTCTTGTCACATATCTCACATGCGTAGGGTTCTTCACCGGTATGCGTCCGCCAGTGTGTATTGAGATTGCTGCTTTGAGAGAACGACTTATCGCACATTTCACAACGGTACGGTTTTTCACCCGTATGCATCCGACGGTGTATAGTCAGTGCACTCTTACAGATCAACTTCTTGTCACATATCTCACATGCGTAGGGTTTTTCACCCGTATGCGTTCGCTTGTGTATAGTCAGATGGCTGTTTTGAGTGAACAACTTATTGCAAACATTACATCGGTACGGTCTTTCACCCGTATGAGTCCGCTTGTGTACAGTCAGATGGCTGTTTTGAGTAAACGACTTATGACAGACATCACATCGGTACCGTTTTTCATCTGTGTGCGTACGCGGGTTTACCGTCAATTCGCTGTTAGCTACAATTCTCAGATTACAAAGGTCGTTCAGATAGGGTTTCTCTCTCGTTTCTGTCCGTCCACGAATCGGCAGATGACTGTACTGAGTAAATGTCATTTCACACACAAGATTTCGTCACAGGTATTTTCACAATTGTACTAAATAATTTAACAAGTATAGGTTAAAATATTAAGTTATTAAGACACCAAGAAACATTCCAACTGGTACGAGAACGTGAGCGTTTGAAATAACGTATTTACAAACTGAAAATTAGATTAGTTGTCAACACAATATTTCAAGCCAATAGTATGTATATCTCTGTCGTATGTGCTAATAATGGGTTAGTTATGTATGTTTACTATTCTGTTTTAAAGTCGTCTGGTTTTTTGAATCGTGTTTTGAGAAGTTTAATACTAAATAATAAAATAACGTTATTCAATCCACACTTTATTATTTAATATTTTGATAGAAGAATAATCAAACATTTAGAGTAGGACGTCATACCCGCAACTCACAAGTTGTGTCTCCGTCTTACGAACGTAAAACAGCTAATTTGACATCAGCGGGATTAATTGTATGTTGATAGTTATTATTATTATATTATGCTATTAGTCAATTTACTTACCTATTATCAGTTTTTAAGAATTAATCATGTCGATAGGTTTTACAAATCGCCAGGGAGGCGGTGAAAAACAACAATCTTTATACATTTTTATGTTGGTAATTGTTTATATTTAATCTTTTTCTGGAACTGTTAGGGTAGATTATAGAAATATATAATTATTAATACACGTATGCATTTACAACATCACCAAATTTAATGAAATAGTATTACTTATTACATAAATACATGAAATATTTTAATATTTAATTGGAGCATTTGGAACCGAAAATACCCGAAAAATTCACTCCCAACAAATATTGGGGTTTCGGTTCCAGATTAGGTTCCTAAGAAAATCCAAAAAGGGCAAAGGTACAGTTCCTGTTAAATTATTTGTACTTTTAATTTCGGTTCAAAGCCCTGTAAACTAGACAATCGATATAGGTACTATACTTATTATTTAATAAGTAATAATTATTAAAATGTATAACATAATAATATTATCAATTTATTTAATCCGTAGGGAGCCCTCAATTATGTTTTACATTTTACTATGTTTGTGCACTATATTTTTATATTAAAACACCTTTATGATATAACTAATTAATTACAATAATTGGCCAAACTGAAAAATGGATATAGGTATACGGTTTTAATGGATACGTTCAACGATGCAACAACACTGACACATCCCATCTCCTCAAAATTTATTCGATGGAGCCTAGTTATATGGTTTCAATGGATACGTCCTGTGTAACAGGTGAATCGCAACCCCGGTTAACCATACCCCCGGGGTATGCTTTGCCAAGGTTTATAATATCCCCGGTAAAAATTTCCTAGGATATTCTCCCCCCCCCCAAGGTGAAAACCGTGGGTGCAAATATCCTAGGATATGTTACCCTCTAGCTTTTTATACCGGGAGGGGCAAATAGCACAATTTATAAGAAACCTTGTACTACATTTTCAAGATTTATTGAACTGCTTAAATTTTTTATCGATATTTCCAAAAAAAAATATTTAGAACAATCGAAAATTTTAATTGTTAATAAATAGATCGATAAAGGGAAAAAGTCGGTTTTACAAATTGGCTTTTTTGAATATAATACATTTTAAAATATTTAATATTTTAATACCAAATAAGTTACTTCTTATGTCAGAACATCCTGAAACATAATTTATATATAAATTATAAATACAGGGTGATTTTTTTTTTATCATAAAACACTCTTTATTTCAAAAATTATTCATGTTTTTGTAAATATTTTTTACATAGTTTCAAGTTATTAAAAAATTATATTTTCAAATATTTTTATCCTTATATTTGTTTATGTTTTTACTTTTTTGATGTGCTTAAGAAATGCAGCAGGCGAGACAATAATAGCATAACGTGACCTGGGTAACCAAAGATAAAACATGGTACTGCAAGCAAACAAAAATTAAAATATCTATCTACGGGGAATATGATGATGCCAGTAGGGGTATTCTAAGTTTTCTAAATGCCATTGCTATTTTTTTAGTCCACAGAAATTGGTGCGATAAGCGACTTTATTCGGAAGAAATAAAACAAAAGGTTTTGATTGATTTTTTGTTTTAGTTTTGGGTCTTGATTATTTCCCCAAAAGTCCCCGGTGATAATGCATGTGCTAAAGTTTTAAGTGTAGTTGTAAGGGGTGAAAATTGCTTAAAAATCAGTTTATCACAAAAATCTCCTAAAATATCAATTGTACAACTAAAATATCTATATACTAAATTAAAGCTGAATAAATTATCTATAAAAAAGTATCCCTAGTCATTAAGCCTACAATCAAAAGGTTTCAAAAAAAAAAATTAAAGTAAAAATAAGCATTTATAAGAATTTTTTTTTCCGAGAGAGATATTTATGAAAAATCATCGTTGTACGGTCTAAACTAAGCTAACACACTTTAAATTTTATAGGTATTATAGTACATCTGATATATCGGATTATATTAATTATATTTTTATTATTACATACTCGTGTTTGTGAATGAACCTCGTTTGTTCAGCTGACACACCGCTGCCTAATCAACGGGTTTTTCCCGCCAGACATTAAATATCCGTCGATGGAACTATTAATAAATATTAATTATAATCGTGTTATCGTTTTATTGGTTGTTCGGGCAGACGTAACAGCAATGTGGTAATATTCATCAGTATTGAGTTGTTTGCGAGCGCAACTCACGTATTTTTCGTTTCTTGGTTTCGTTAAAATGGCAGATTTATGTGCGATTTATGAGAAACTCTTTAGCTATGGAGATATTGTGCAGGTCGATTGTGGACTTCAAACGTTGATTAAGGCAAGTATTGAAAAAGATGGTGTAAAGACGAAATTATGATGAATGTATCTTCAATTGAAGCTCGTGTAAATTTTCGAGCATCGAGTATTACTGCATTTAAAAGAAATCGTGAAAGTGAAGGTGTTATATCGAGCCTACCAAAGAGTAGGGTACGATCAACTTTTGATTTTAAAAGATTGTTTTATTTGAGGATTAGTAGCTGACGAAGAAAAAGAAAAATGCAAGTGATTTAATAAATTGTGTTACCGCTATTAACTGCAGACAACAAACTGGAACTTGCAGACAAAAAAGGTGATGGATGTTTTAAAAACTGTAAAAATATATTGTATGTTTCGAAATTGATTTAGTGGCAGCGGAAGCACGATACCACCAGAAATGTTTGCATAAATTACATAATCCTGGTACAGATGAGAAAAGGGTCTATGTAGCTGTTGCAGTAGACTATTTTAGTAAGTAGTGCGAAGTTCGTGCTTTGCATGACAAAACAACAAAAAGAGTAGCTCGATTTGTTTATGGAGATATAATTTGTCGTCAATTACTCGTCATGGATGTCCTACAATAGAGATCAGTGGCTAGAACACGATTGAGCAAGAAAATAGGCGCGTCGTTGCCACTTTGTACCGTAGAATATTATTATTAAAAAATAAAATAAATTTTAACATACATATTTATCGGTGCAACACGATTGCGCACCAAATTATATATGTATATAGTATATATTATAGGTACTATGTATAATAATTTATGTATAACCTAAAACAATATATACAATACAAATTGTTTTTTTCCTAAATTACATGTATGCTAAATGTATAGGTTATTACTAGAGCTAGGATTTTAATGACCTAAAAAATACACAAAAATGCACTAAAAAAAATGCAAAAATGACCTAAAAACTCTAAAAAATGAATTTAAAAAATGACCTAAAAATGTACTTAGATGAGTGAAAAAATTTATTTTTAAAATATTAATTAATAATTATGATTTATGAATAAAATAGGTATAAATTTGACTTGTGAATTCAACCGCTTCCTGGTATAATTATTCTGAAAAATCAATAAAATCATATATTAAAATAAATTAATGAAAAATATGTCATATTTTTTTACCTGTACACATATTATTGCATTGCACAATTAGATGATTCTTAAGATTTTCAAACAGGAAGCAGCGACGGCGGTCAGATAAAATGTTTTTATATGAAGAAAAACTTCGTTCAACGTCCACAGAAGTAACAGGGGCATATTTGAAATGAACCATATCATTTAAAGTTAGGTCTTCCGGAATACCATCTCTACTTGTATTTTCACCGTCCAGAATAGCAGATATATTTTTTAAAACTTTGAACCCATTATTTTTCATCAAAACATTATTCAATTTGTTTGATATTGTTTATCCGAATACATTAGGAGCAAGGGACAATGTAGTTTCAATTTTTTTAATTGTATTAATAGTTTCTGATAATAAGACTCCAGAAGCCTCCAGCTTTTTTATTTCTGAAGGAATGAAACCAAAATTAGATTTTATATAAATCAAATTAGCCTCTAAACTTGATTTAGACATAAGTTCTTTTGCTTCTTTTATATTAGTCGAATCATCATGATTTAATTCAAGTACAACTTTTTTTACATAAGAAAAATTCTCACAATAGTAATTTACAGCATCTAGCCAGGTTCCCCATCGCGTGATTACGGGTTCGGGTGGCAATGGAATACCTGGAGCAAGAGTTTTAAACATTTGTGTACGATATGGTGATTTTAAAAATATTTTTTTTACGCAACTTATAAGTTTATTGACATCTTGAAAATTTGTTCTTATTTCTTCCACAACTCTATAAATTGCATGCGCCACACAGGTTACGTGCACCATTTTTGAATATAGAGTGCAAATAGCTCTTCCTGCTTTCACCATATATGGGGCAGCATCAGATACAAAAATTACATTATCGTGTTTTATTCCTTCAGGCCATAATGTAAACATGGCTTTATCGAACGCTTTTGCAATGGTTGAATGATTTGTTTTTTCCAAGACATCAGAATATAACAAAAATATTTTTCCTGAATTTTCTGCTTCCAGGGTACCAATAACTACATAACGGCCTTCAACGTCTGTCGTTTCATCTACACTAACCCAAATTTTTTTATCGCCTACATACGTAATAACTTATTACGCATACCTACTAGCTGACATAGTCAAGTCGATATTTTTTTTTGTTCATATAAAAATAATCATACATATACCAAATTTAATGAGTAAGCGCATGTGTATTTATTTTTATTTATATAATTTTATCTGATCGTCGACTTGGTTTAACTCGGTTAACTACTAGTACTAGGAAAGACAATGTTTGTATATTTTTAGCATATTCCTATTCCGTCATATAAGGAGATCAAATTCTGTACAGAAAATTGGTCTACCAAAAAGCGCACGATTTTTTTCAGCCACCAGTAGCAGGTCGTTCGATAAGGGAGACACTATAATTCGTGTATAACAAGGATTGAATACGTTTTATAAAAGATTTTCAAAATAAATAGGTATGCTATTTTTTTTTAATGTTATGTGGTGTTAAAATCTATGTTAATTGATGAAAATACTATTCAAACGTAACTTTTTAAAATATGTTTGATTGATAACTTTAAACCTTTGATTTTTTTTTCATTTTAAATTAAATCAATTACAAATAAATTATACAATTTTTAAGATTAGGTAGGGTTACCGGATTTCGCCGGACAGTCCGGATTTCAAACACATGTCCGGATTTGAAAAATGTCCGGATTTTACAAAGGTAATCGTTTAACGTGGTTAAATTGATATAAAAAGTTATATCAGGTGGCAGATTTTTGGGTTCACTCTGTATAAATGAATAATATCTAATTTCTATTTTTATACATATTTTTTCCCGGCACGTCACGATATGCGACTACCTATTGGCTATTATTATCGTTGTTGCCATAAAATAAAAGATTAAAGTATTATCAAATATAGTCTTACTAAATTGTTAGTTATCTAGTATTATTATATATAATATAGTGTGTTAATTTGTTCACATGTAATGCGTACTGGAAAACGACTCGTATAATTCACTCGTCAGTTTCTTTTCTGTTTATGAGTGAAGAGGTGGTTGTCATTTGTTTTTATTATAGTTGTGTTTTGCTTGAAATATTAAATATTATAGTATTGTTAATTTTTGGTACTACGTCTTCACAAAATGCCTAAACGCAAGTGTGTTTTTACCGACAAACTAAAAGAAGAATATAAGTTTCTAAAACAGTGTCAAAATAGTAATGACCGCGTGAGATGTTCGACATGCAATTCCGAATTTTCTGTGGAGCATCGAGGACGGTATGATATTGAAAATCACATACAAAGTGACAGACACAAAAAGGCTAATCATGCAGTATCCACGGCAAGTATAAAATTTTTTTTTAAACACATTGATAGCACAAATGACGAATTACAGTGTGCGGCCAAAGAATCAACTTTTGCTTACCACACTGCAATACACGGATTAAGTTTTAGAACGTCAGACTGTACTGCCAAACTTATTAAAAAGTTTTTTGAGCCTAAATATTCAGGAGCTAGGACTAAAACGGAAGCAATTATTGTAAATGTTATATCTCCTTACATATTTAATAAATTACTTAAAGATCTCAGGGACGTAAATTTTGTTACACTAACGATTGACAGTTCTAATAGAAAAGAAATTAAACTGACTCCTATATGCGTTCGTTATTTTAATCAAAATGAAGGAATTAAAGTTAAACTTTTATATTTTGATCAATTTCCGGGTGAAACCTCTGATATTTTGGTAGACATCTTTTAAAATGTATTAAAAAGTATTCTATTGACTCAAAAGTTGTTTGTCTTTGTACTGATAACACTAATACTAACTTCGGTGGTGTAAAAAGAAATTGTTAAGAAAACAAGAATCCTAGAAAAACGATATTTTAGAAAAGGTAGTGAAGCCTTTAAGTGATACTTTGTTTGTAGGAAAGAACTGGACCTTTCAGCAGGATTCAGCGCCTGCACATAAAGCAAAAACCACACAACGCTGGTTAGAGGTCAATTTACCTGAATTTATCGCCGCTCAAGATTGGCCCTCGGGAAGTCCAGACCTCAATCCTTTGGACTACAGACTGTGGAATATTTTACAGGAGAAGGCCTGCTCTAAGCCCCATCGAAATATCGAATCATTAAAAGCCGATTTGGTAAAGTCAGCTGCCTCAATACCGTTAGAAGTGGTGCGTGCTGTCATAGACGAGTGGCCAGATCGTTTGGAATACCCCAAAAATACATAGCTCTAGTCAAAATGTGCAACATTAATACCAACTTTAAGGTACGATTCTGGCAAGAAACGTCAACACAATTTAAAGTGCAGACTGGCCTCCGCCAGGGCGATGCATTATCTCCAATGCTATTCAACATAGCTCTGGAGAAAGTGGTAAGGGAGATGTCAGAAGATCGAAAAATGAGTCTCGGCGATCTGAATGTTCTATTGGCATATGCTGATGACATAGTCATAATGGGAAACTCAAGAGATGATGTTATACAAACCACTCGAAAACTTCTGAAGACGAGCAAGAGGATGGGATTAGAGGTGAACCAACAGAAAACCAAATATATGTGTATGACACGAATAGATATAGATAACTCAGATCTAGAAGTAGATAATCTTACCTTCGAAAAAGTTAACCAATTCACATACCTCGGAGTAAAATTAACAGTACAAATATTATGCACAATGAAATTAAAAATAGATTATCAAGTGCTAACAAATGTTATTTTAGTTTATTAAAACTACTTAAATCAAAGCATCTATCTTATGAATCAAAGAAAATCCTATACACCAGTTACATTAGACCGATCATAACATATGGATGTGAGACATGGTCAACCACCAAGGGAAACCACCAGAGCCTAATTACCTTTGAAAGAAAAATACTAAGAAAAATTTATGGCCCTCTATATAACAGAGAAACAGAGCAATTTGAAAGAAGACATAATAATGATTTACGGGAGCTATACAGAAGACCAAATATTCTGTCATATATAAGGAGCAAAAGACTCGAATGGTTAGGACACGTATGGAGGGCGGATGGCCGAATTATTAAACAAGCTATGATAGCCAAAATGACGGGTAAAAGACCCCTGCGCAGACCCAAAACAAGATGGAAGGACTCAGTTGTGAAGGATCTAAGAGTGCTTCAAGAAAGGGCTCAGTTAGACATTGCGTATAATAGGGAAGAATGGAACAAGTTTGTGATGGCAGCGTTGGACCTCAATGGTCCCTTAAGCTGTATATGATGATGATGATGATGACACCTTTGTATAAGGGACAGAACTTATGGCACGACTAAGTAGAGTATAAAAGAGTCCTTTCACATGGAAATACGAGATTTTTGAGCTTATTACCTGCCATAGAACGGATACTGTTATTGTTTGACGCCTTAAAGTCGTATTTCATGACTATTGAAAACTGTCCTGCTGTGTTACTTGCATTTTTTGAAGACCCAGTATCTGAACTTTTTTTAAAGTTTGTGCATGGAACTGTTCAAATGTTCCAAATATCTATTCTCAAACTTGAGTCTGACCATATAACTGCTTCAGAAGCAACAGAAGTGTATGAAGAATTAGTTATCAAACTAGAAGAACGGAAAGCAAATAACTTTATACCATTTGCAGCTAAGCAGCTACTTGCTAAACTAAAAGATGATAATACAATCGATGCTGATAAGGAAAATCATTTTCGTAAAAATATGGAAGGTTTTTATCAAGCAGGGATAAATTATTTAAAACTTTGGGAAAATAGCTTTGACAAAGCTAACAAATTCAAATGGTTATCGTTACAAAATGATCCTACTTGGGAAGAGATGGAGGCTAGTGCAATAATTGTTGTGAGTATTGTACCAAATTCTATCAATGTGGATCAATTATTTGATGAACGGTCGTCTCTAGTCCAAGTACTATGACATCTGAAACCTAACTGGGCTTCACAACCAAAAGAATTGACACCAAAAATGCATGAAAAATGGACGAAAATATTTGATGCATTTTTTAGAAGCAACGTTTCCTTTTTGAATATTTTTAAAATAATAGAATTTGCCATGTATCTGCCTGGCACTTCAGCTCCCGCCGAGCGTATTTTTTCAATGATGGGGTCTATTTGGAGTGCTGAAAGAGGAAGATTGTCAATAACAGTTCTAAAAGAGCTACTTAATATGAAAACAAATTCTGATTTGACATGTTCACAATTTCATGATAAAATTAAAATTGACAAATGTTTTCTGAAGAAAATTAACGCATCTGAAAAATATGAAAAGAAAAAAGAATCAGGACCAAGCACGAACTAAATAATGAACTAATAAAAATTATTATGTAACACATTTTATAACATATTTAACCTAATTTATAGATCTAAATAAAATTGTATTAATGAAAGAACAATTTTTTTATTTTTTATTTTACCCCCCCCCCCCTCCCCAACGAAACAGAACTGATGTCCGGATTTGGTCTACAAACAGTATGGCAGAGTTTGGCATTATTCGAATAAAACGTTATTCGAATAATCATTCGAATAAAATATTATTCTTTATTCATTTATTTTTCATTTGATTATTCTAGTTTATTTTTATTCATCATTTTAATTTTTACGATGATTTGTTATTCTCTATTCTTATGGGTTATTCTAGATTTTTTTATTCATCATTTAATTATTCGTTATCCATTATTCTTTATTGTCGACCTTATCTCAAATGATTCGTGGATAATTTAAAATTCCAACTTGATTAAAAATTGAAACCGGTGTGTTTCATTTGTATTGGTATATTATATTATTATCTGCTATCGAAAATGTCAAAACCAAAAATCATAAATAATATTTTTATCTCTACATATATTGTACTATTTGTCCTCGACATCGACATGTTATTTAGTATTTACCCGCACATTGGGTTTTACTGCTTTAGTAACATTTGTAATTAGATTAAAATAAAGTCTGATATAATTTGATGTAGCTATATTATAATTTACAAGTGCTGAAATTGTATTTAATACACTATCGACGTTTGATATCGACAGTTCACAGTAGTTATTTTCATTTTTCTGTAAGTGTGTAAAATTAATACAGTTATGAATGATTTGAGTATTACGAGTGGCAGTGACACTGTTGAAGTTTATAATGATGAAAGCGGGTCAAGTTCATCTCAAACTGTAGAATTATTGGAGGGTCAGAGTCAAACTATTTCCCAAGATGACAGCAGTCATCAAAGTTGATAAAAACGGCCACTATACTTGATGGAACTTTTTTTAAACTGATTTCTTCTGACTCTAAAAATGTGATAGCAAGTTGTGTTAAATGTCAGCCAAAAAATGTAAACATTAAAGGATCTAAATTTTCATCGTCAAATTTTAAATCACATTTAAAGAGGAAGCACGATAGTACAGTTTTAGATGAATATGAAAATTATATAAATGACGCACGAAAAAAAGAAAAATATGAACATCCCAATAATACGAACTGTAAGAATAAATCAAAATACTCTCAAAATCAATTTGACGAAGATGTAACTAATTATATTATTCATTCAATGGCACCTCTCGGAACAGTAGAAAATCCATTTTTTTTTAAAAATTTTTATTGCATCTGGAATTCTTAAAAATAATAGTTTAACTTTAATGAGTCGCCGGAGCCTTAGTAGAAAAATCGAAACTCGTTTTAATACAAACATTGAAAAATTAAAAAGTACATTCGAAAAAGTAAATTACTTATGCACAACAGCTGATGTGTGGTCTGCAAAATGAAGAAGTTTTATGGGTGTAACCGTTCACTGGATTGATGAAGACTCGTTAGAGCGAAAATCAGTTAGCCTAGCATGTCGCCGTTTTAGAGGTGCTCATACACACGATAGAATCGCAAAAATATTACATAATATATACTACAAGTACAATTTGGACGTGACTAAGGTAAATGGTATATAATATAGTTAATTAGTTTTAATAGTTTATGGACTATTGCACACAAACGATACCTTAAGGTATGAATTATTTATATAGAACTTTTCTATAATTTATCAGACATGATTTTTTTGCGATTTATTTTTATCATTCTATGACGTATTTTTTGCTAAATAATAAACAATTTCATTAAGGGGATCGCAGCACACGTATTTTTCATGCGTTTTAGACCAATAAGCGGTAGTAAATTACACAGACTTCAGAATGTCCGATTTTAATTACGCTGGAGCCCCCTTAATAAAAATTGTAAAAAATGTATTTTTATTGATTTTTTGATTATTGTGGCTTAACTCAATAATGATAATAATTATCTGGTTTAATTTAATGAACTTGAACATTTTTTTTTTGGTCATAGGTAATAGCAACGGTTACAGATAATGGCAGTAATATGGTTAAAGCATTTGATGTATTTGGTGTAAAAATGACACATTTTAGAAAATTGAGTGATAGTAATGATACTGACGAAAGCGATAGCGATTCAAGTGTTCATAGTTTTCAAAGTGAAGATTTAGAAAATGAACCTTACGTTATTCTTTCTAGGCATATTCGATGTTGTGCTCATACATTGAGCCTTTGTGCTACTAGTGATATAATGAAAAATTGAAAACCATTATATCATCGCCACATATCCATGAAATGCATACTAGAGTCATGCAAAGGGTAATATGTTATGGAATGCGGCAAGTCGACCAAAATCAGCAGAGATAATTCAGTCAATTTTAGGACATACCCTATCAAGACCAGGTGAGACGAGATGGAATTCACTATTTGACTCGTTAACTCAAATTCAAAAAATAAAAGAAAAATCTAGTGAACTTACTAAAGCACTTAATTTAAAGCAGTGCACATTTACTGTTTCTGACCATAGTTACATTGAGGAATTTTTATTTTGTGTTAAGCCTTTATCACAAGCACTGGACATATTTTTTACCTTAAGATAGGCAAGTGATGTAATAAGTCATATATAACATATATAAATAATACACTAAAGTTTTGATACTTTTCCATTAAAGAATGTACCTACATTGTACATATACTGTAGGGCGCACAGTGGTATAAAAAACAATTTTAGGCGACCAAAAATACTATTTTTAAAACTAAAAAATTATTGTTTTTTTTTTATCAATAATTTATCTTTACAATATTATATGGTTAATTATAAAATTTCAAGTAAATTAGTTAACATACACCTGACTTATAGTGCTGTTCGTATAAAATATATACATTATTTGATTGATATTTTTAAACTTTCACATATTTTATATTATTTAATTCTCTCACTTGGAACGATAAAAAATATATTTTTCTTTTATGCAGTTATTATATATTGTCTTAAATGCCATAATAACAGATTTTTTTTTTTAGTATTAGCTATGTATATTATTGTGTTGAAATATTGGGTGTTTCAAAGGTTATTGAACTTTGGAGTAATGATACTTAAATTTACGCACTTTTACCAATTGTTCATTATATACATATTGTATAGGACATTGATAGCTATTTAATAATATAATAATTTTTTGCATTCAGTTGCAACAGTAATTTACAAATATGGATTTCTTTAAATAAATATGACGAAATATTGTAAAAACCATGGTTTTGGGGCTTTATCAACTTTTAGAAAGAAAAGGTATACAATCAAATAATTTATTACTGACAGTTGTAAAGATAAGACATGCACACTATTATAAAATATTGCACTAGTGAACAATTTGTTCAGTTGGTTATTTTCACGGGCGCATATTATCTATCGACTGTTGGTAAGATAATAAGTGCACTATTTGATTTAAATCGTTCTTATTTTTTGTTTATAATACTTCGTTTTTAAATTTAAAAATTATAAATTTTGAAGAATGGATAATCAGTTAATTAGTAAGTTACCTGCCATTCACGTTTATATTTATTGAATTAGATTTATAATTTTTCGTTTTAATTACGTCTTATATACTAATATTTCAATATCTAGTTAGGTACTATCACTTGATATTTTGTTATTTTTCGTTATTACTTATACAAATAATTTACGTATAGATATTTTTTTTTAGTTAATTCCACCTCTCGAAATGCATATAAAATACTATATTATCACGATCTGATTGAATTTTTATACCAAAAAGAATTTATCCAATGTATAACTAGTATCGGATCCCTTCTCCATCATCCACTAAATTTTGCCGTCCAATCAAATATATGTTTAAAAAAGAAACTATCGAGAGTACTAAAGATGAAGTTAAAGATATTGAAACACAAATACTTAAGCTTATAAACACAGATGTAATTTTTAACGAATCAGTCGTTCATGTTAAACATACTCTCATATTTTCAATGGTCGATGGAAAGGTACGTAAATATTAGCAAAATTTAACTCCAGAATTATGATTATACTTAAATTTACTTTAGGTTTGCAATTCTATGACTGAAACATCTAGTCAAACGTGTTACATTTGTGGATGTAAGCCGACACGTTTTAATGACATCGATAGCATTAAAAATATTCCAAATAAAATTGAAAATTATAGATTCGGACTATCTACTCTACACGCGTGGATACGGTTTTTTGAATATTGTTTACATTTGGCATATCGTTTAGAGTTTAAAACTTGGCAGGTATACATCTTAAATTATTTTCATAACTAAGTTAAATTAATATTTATATATATTATTAAAATTGTACAGGTCAGAGCTATCAACAAAAAAGCATTTATTGATAGAAAAAAATTAATTCAAAATAAGATTCGGTCTGAAATGGGACTTTTAGTCGACGTGGTATTACAAGGTAAATACAACTATATATATATATATATATTTAAACTAACGATTTTTTTTTTTAAAACTCAGGACATGGCACTTCTAATGATGGTAATACTGCAAGAAATTTTTTAGAAACGCTGAAGCATCTGCAAATTGTACAGGTTTAAATGTGGAATTGATTCAACGGTGTGGAAATATTTTATCAGCTAGGGCAAGCGGAAAAATAATTAATATAGATTACTTTGAAGAGTATTGTTTAAAAACTGCAAAGATGTTTGTCACGTTATATCCATGGTACTACATACCTGCGAGTGTGCATAAAGTGTTATTACACGGTGCAGATGTTATACGATTTGCACCACTTCCTATTGGTAATATTAATCGAAGAGTAAGTTTTATTATATAAAATTAATATTATACATTTTAGGTAAACTATCTGAAGAAGCGCAGGAGAGTCGAAACAAGGACTATAAACTATACAGAGAACATAATACTCGTAAAAACTCTAGACTCAATACAAACGAAGATTTGTTACATTGTTGATTTCGTCAGACCCGTACATTTCATCCATTCGAAATGTTTCAAAACAATATGAACATGAGTTATCAGACGATGTTAAAAAATTATTGATAATACCAGAATCAGATGAAGTTGAAGAAAGTGACATAAATCAATCTTTTTCAGAAATCACTTTGACTTATTAATCAATTAGTTACCTCCGTAGAATATATTGTATATAATTATTTATATTGAATGGTTAATTTGGTCCATTAATTTTTTTATTTCTTAAATGTGTATATTTAAAGGAAAACAATTTAATTTAACACTAAAACCAAATTTATTAAGTACCAAAATCGAGTTTTTTTTTAATAGTACACGTCATATTTATTTAAAGAAATCCATATTTGTAAATTACTGTTGCAACTGAATGCAAAAAATTATTATATTATTAAATAGCTATCAATGTCCTATACAATATGTATATAATGAACAATTGGTAAAAGTGCGTAAATTTAAGTATCATTACTCCAAAGTTCAATAACCTTTGAAACACTCAATATTTCAACACAATAATATATATAACTAATACTAAAAAAAAAAATCAAAATCAAAAAAAAATCTGTTATTATGGCATTTAAGACAATATATAATAACTGCATAAAAAAAAATATATTTTTTATCGTTCTAAGTGAGAGAATTAAATAATATAAAATATGTGAAAGTTTAAAAATATCAATCAAATAATTTTATACGAACAGCACTATAAGTCAGGTGTATGTTAACTAATTTACTTGAAATTTTATAATTAACCATATAATATTGTAAAGATAAATTATTGATAAAAAAAAACAATAATTTTTTAGTTTTAAAAATAGTATTTTTGGCCGCCTAAAATTGTCTTTTATACCACTGTGGGGCGTTCTAAATAGGTTATGATCGTTGTATGGCACTATCACAACCACTAATACATGAATTAAATAATTGAATAATTAATTATTGCACTACGGCGCATTTACATTTTATTGTAAGAATACAATATAAACAAAGCACACAACAGAATAATACAATATTAAGATAAAATTTAGAACTTGACGTCTTGGAGCTGGTCCACGAGCACACACACACACACACACACACGAGACAAGACCGCAACGGGTCGTGAGTCGTCAGTTTGTACCACGATTATAGATAGTATGGTTGCCCATCGACCCATGATTCACATACCAGAAAAGTGTCTACCGAAATGAATGTCTACTTATTAGTATTAAACAGCTTGAGACTTAAACACTAGCGCTTGCATGTGTAGTGACTATAAACTCAACTACTATTAACCATACAGAACAATATTCTTATACTCCCGCGCTCATAATTTTTCTTTAAATAATGCTGAATAATAATAATCATTAATCACTCATATTATGTAAAATACTATACATACATATACATAATATTATGTATTCTAATTCTATAATAACTGTTTCAATCTTTCTGAAGCATAATAATTAAATAATAACGTATACTCAATGCTACTAAGCTGTAGCCCATTGTACATTTAACTGCGACCAATGTATTTTTTTCTATAGTATCGAATAAAATTACACAAATCGATGGAAGTTATTAATTTTATATTTATATTAGGGCTTAGGCACCTATAATAAAAAATATATAATATTATTTTAGTAAACTTTTAACCAATTTTGAAAGATTTTTTTTTGTTTTATTAATTTTTTTGTTATTTTGGTTCTGTTGATAGCTGTATTGACGCATTCTCATAATCAGGTAATATGAACAAATATCCATTAGTACATCTGTTCGATGTTCAGTACATGGAAAATCAAGTTATATTTTGACTTAAAAAAAAATTCAGAAGCCTCTTCAAAAACATTATGTGCATCAGCAAATTTAGTAAATGATAACTCTAATAACTTAAAAATTTTAAAAATGTTATTATTTGGATGGGTCAGGTAGCCTCTACTTTTTATATTCACCAGATCTGCTTCAGGCCCAGTTTTAGAAGTATTTAAGTTCATTAAATGTAACTTACATAATTCACATTTAGTTTTGGCTACTAAACATTTTGATATATACCTATAAAATATAATATATTAATTATAAAATTAATAGTTAGAAGTTCTGATTTGTAAAAAACTATCTAAGTAAATCAGTTAACCATGATTAATACCCAGCCAGATAATACACTAGACAATCAAAAACAGTTGAGTCTGAATAACTGTGTTTCTGAATAATTTAATTTTTGTTTAAATTTTTAAATTTTATTTATTCTAGCTGGTGTATTTGTTGGATCACTAATTATGTCTTTTAGGTCTGCAATTGTCTAAAGAAAATTAGTAAAATTAAGTGTTTCTGTAGGTATCTAAGTTTATATATATAAATACAGTATATTATTTTTATTTACAAAATATTTACCTTAAAAAATTGTACAATTACCATTTTTAGGAGGTTTTAAAATTATAATGGTTAAGATTTCATTGTTTGATATAACAGTAACCAAAAATGTCATCATAAAATATACTTATAAACAATCCTGGTTTAATTTGGCCGTCAAAACATATTTATAATTACAATCATTTAACAAATAGTCAATAAGGTCTATTGTTGACTTCAATGTTATTTTGAGGCCATCAGCTGTCGTTGTTGTTAAAAAATCATCCTTATTGATTAATTGGTCTTTTAAATTTGATTCCCATTGATTAATAAATTCAAATGCTTCTTTTAACATCTATTTAAAATAAAATATTTAAAAACTGCTGTGTATTATATATACTTACCTATTTTAACATTCAATATCTACAAATCCTAGATAGTACAACTATATAAAACAAAGGTTATAGTTAAATTAATTATAAACATTTAACACATACACAATAAAATTACTATAGGATAGAGATTTTTCTTAATTAATTTTTCAATAGGCATATTTCCTTTTCAGTTGCCTTATTAAGTTTATGTTATTGTTAAATTTCATTGAATAATAATTATTATTAGCTCAATGACTAAAAATAAATCAAATAAAACTTAAAAATTACATAGGGACTTTGTCTAGTAATTTATTTTTTATTAGAAGTTACTAAAATCCTTGTATATATTAAATAAAAATTGTACTTTACACAACATTAAAAAATAAAATAAAAATATAACTGACATAAGTAAAAAATAACAAATTTGGTAACCTTACTTGGTTAATATGACTATATAATATGTAACAAATGAAAATAAAACAAATTATAATAACATAATATTTTATAAATTCATAAAGATATAAAAAATGATTTTTAAAATTAACAAAATTAATAAATATTTAAATTTGAAAAATAAAACTCATAAAATTAAATTTTATGTATTATGGAATGGGTAAAAACATACAAGACATAAAACAATATCACACTTCTTGCATATAATATTAGAGCGTTTAGGTTTATTTTTTGTACTACAGTAACCACAACGACGATAAGTTCCCTTGGTAGGTTGACCTCCAATATTTTGTAATTTATAGAATTCATTTACAACAGTTTTGCCAGAATCTTTACATAGTGAGTTAATTTTGATGATTTAGGGTCATGGAGATCACTAGTTACTTTATATAAAATATAACTATTTACTATAGATGCATCCAAAAAGTAATAAAAAATTTTCATCCACCAACGTCTAGATTTCCAAGAAATATTATAAAAAGAATGAAATTGATCAAAGTGATCAACGCCACCCATATATTTATTATAATCAACTATTGAAATTGGACATTTTATCAAGTGTTTGTTACCAAAATGGTCTTTTCTATGTACAACACTGGTATCATGAAAATTACTGATGATATTGACACATTTAGTGCCTCTATCTTTCCACTTACTAAATACTAACACTATGTTCTTTTTTTGAAGTAGCAATATCAAATTCTCCTGTTATAAAACTTTTGTCATTTTTTAAAATAGCTGAAGGAAAATACTTTCTGTTTGATTATATGGTACCACAACCAAAATTATTTTTTTTAACATTTTTTCTATCATTGGAACATATTTACTAAAAAAAACCATCAAAGTAAAAACAAAAGCCTTTATTGTCAATAGGGGAGGCTAAAGAAGTCACAACTCTTTCTCCGAGGCCTACTTCTGGGTCTTCTTGTTTCCCTTGATAAATATCAAAATTTAACAAGTAACCAGTTTTAGAACATGCAGCTGCCCATACTTTTATACCTCTTTTTATTGGTTTGAATGACATGTATTGTTTTAATGTTGTTCTACCTTTACATGCAATCATGCTCTCATCTATTGCTATATTCCTAGAGGGATTGAAATTTGAAATAAATTTTTTTTTTAATTTTCAATAAGTGGCAAAACTTTATACAATTTGTGATGATTGGGTTCACCATATATTTGTTAATATATCAGTTTGGTGTTCTATACAAGGAAACTTTAAACCAATATCCATATTAAAAAATTCATTATATGCATAGGCGCAACTAGGGTTAAAATTATGGGGGGGCTACAGCCCTCCTAACAAACCTATGAACTTAAAATATCCCATGGGGTGCCATCCCCCCCTAGTCCATAAATACCATCATAAAAATGGTATACTCTACTCAACATTTTATAGCAACCACTAGTAATTAGTATCTTACTAGTTTCTTAAAAATGTAATATTAATTATTATTATAACTAAATTTGTTTACCTCTAATATGAGAGTAAGAAAAAAGAAAACAAGTCAACTTTTTATAGTAGGTAACATTTTAATAAATTAACGGTATTTTTCTATTGTTAGCACTTGAAAAATCGTTTAAAATGTCTTCACTGTTAATATTGTTTGATATGTCTCTCTCAATATGAATGATAGATAAATTTGAAAACCGTTCTTGTATCATAGTAGACCGTAACCATGTTTTGACTCGCCTCATCGCAGAAAATGACCTTTCACAAGTTGCACTACTTATTGGCAAAGTATATGCAACACCAAGGAGTTTGTATAGATTTGGAAAAGTAGCTTCATTTATGATACTTTTCATTTGCTCTGGATCACCTAATACCTGATCTTGATACACAGTTTGAAAAGCATTTTTTGCAACAGTCATTTCCGCCATTAATGTATCAGTATCAATTTGAAACAGATCCTATAATACAGTAGTAAAAAAATATAAATTAAAGCATATAATCATAATATTCATTGTTTAGAGATTTTATTGAAAGATGATGTATTCTTACTTTATAATGGTTAATGAATAATTTGCTTTCTTTAAAATCAAGCAGAAAAAAATTGTCGACGGACTGAGCAAGCTCTAAACTTTGATCAGAAAAACGACGAATAAGATTTTCTATAACAGAATCAAGCACAGCATAATATTTGATTCGCCAAAATGCTTCATTTGTTACTTGAGCAGAAACTTCTTGTTGAAATTTAAGTGTCAGGTAGCAACATAATTGAATAATAATGCATTTTATTACAAGTCTTAAGTTAACAAAGTACTTACCAAAATGGCAAAATACTATTATGATTTAAGCAAAAGGGAAGTAGGTTCATAGGTACTCATTTATTATAAAAAATATTTACATACCTACACCTAAAGGTTTTTGTTGCTATATACCTATTTTATATTAAAATAGTTAGGCTATTTATGATAAATGTTGTAGGTATTTATATATTAAGGCATTAATGACATGCAAAAATAACAAAAAAAAAATAGAAGTTAAATATACACAATTTTTAAAATTATTTAATAATGAATAACTTACCTGTAATATTGGTCGGTATGGCCCGGTGTGAATATCACCTAAATCATTAGGGCTATTCGGCTGTATTTTCTGTGCTATTACGGGCTCTTCAGCTTCTACTATGGAAGTTTCTTTGACCACTACGGGCACTACGCATTCATCATTTTTTTTTTTATTAATATTGAAAATATTAAAAACTTTATTGTTCATCTTAATATCGTATAGCAATAAATTCATAAAACTAATAAGAAATAAGTAATAACAATAACTGAAAAATACAGAGGCGTAACGTTTTATAATTGTAAATATTCTTCAATATTCCAACCTCAATTACAAGACAGATGACAGTACGACAAAGCTTATCAATGCAATCCTAAATATCACAAAATAATATAAAACCCACAGTCCCTGTCTAAAAATAGATATTTTTCACTCAATATATTTTATCAAACATAATCGTTATCTCTTATCTATTTTACTTGAAAACTTTTCGAGATTTAAAATATTCATTTCTTTTTTTCCAAGTGACAAAATACAATTTTACGTGTAATATTTAAAATTAATAAAGGATATTTTTGGGGGGGCTAAACCATAGCCAGGGGGGACTAAGCCCCCCCTAGCCCCCCCCTAGTTGCGCCACTGATTATATGTATCTTCAAACACATCATGAGAAGCTGCATGTTTTGAAAAACATGTTTCTAAATGTTTCAAAATTAAATATAAATTACGATCTGGGTGTGTTAAGTATCCTCTTGATTTATTGTTAAGTAAATCAGTTTCAGTACCTACAGATGAAGTATTTAAGTTTTTTATACTTACAATACATAACTGGCATTTAGTACTTTTTACCAATCGTTTAGCAATGTACCTATTTGAAGTAGGTAAATAAAATTATTATTTAACACGTTGGCTACCATGTAGATCACGGGTGACTCTTACATGCACTATCCTAGCGTACCAGACGCGATAAGAAAGAACTTAACTCATACACCATAGGAGTCACGGGTGTCTCACGTTGCACGATTCACGAGGTACCATGTGAGTTACCTGTGACTCTCGCATATTTTCCACTTTACGTGGTAACACTGGTAAATCCAAACAGCTGTTCTCAATAATTCTTGCACTAAATTATTGTAAATTGTGTTATCATTATATGATCCACTTGGGGTATCACCAGTGACTCAAAATCAAAAAACAAATTTAAAAGAAAAACAATTTTTTTGTATTCAAATAAAATAAAATAACACTTCTTTCTCAAGTAATGAACAAATTACAAACAAAATTAACAAAAAAAAAATATTAAATAACTTGAAATAACATTAAAATAAACACTATTCTTTGTGTATAGTCAACAGTTCATAAAAAGTATTAAGAATGTCGTTGACAAAAATCTAACGTCTCTTTTATCCTTCCATATACTGATACTTGTCAATTTGTCATTTTCTTTTCCTTTTATTTCATCTACTCTTAGTTTTACATTTAGTACATCCTTAGGACAATTTTTAACATTTTTCCTAAGGGTACCTACTATATGAGTGTTATTGTCTAATAAAATGTGAGCAATATGAAGACCTGTGTAAAAATTATATACTATTAGAGTTCTTCATTCATTTAAATAATTTTCCATTAATGATAGAATAACTTTACCAGCACAAGAAATGTTACTGTTAGATCTGTTAGTATCTTTACCACTGTACACACTTAAGTTATATGTTATTGCGATTCGCAATAATAATAAATTAATATATTGTTAAGAATTGGCGGGAAATAATATAGTATATTATCAATTTATCATTATCATGTACCTAACCATAGCATTAAAAGTACGATACCTATATTGTATGCATGAAGATTAGAGATAAGGAGACAAAACTCCGTATACAAAATATGGCCCGACAAAAGTCGCACGGTTATTCTGCCACCAGGAGCGCGTCGTTCGATTAGAGGGCTATGTTTTACCACATATTATATGTATTTTACTATAAATGTGCGTTATTTTTGTATTTGAATGAAATATAAATTATCATTCATTACTTATTACCTGCTTATATTAAAGTATACTTAAATATACAAGTAAAGTTCAAAAGGTGTTTCCTGTAAAAAAAGTTTAAAATTCAAAATATTCTATAATGACTACGAGTTTAATGAAAAATGGTATGTATATAAATAATACATGAACTAAAGTTTTGATAATTTTCTACTATACTTGGTTTTTTTCCTTTTTTTTTGTAGTTTCATTGTAGTTTGAGCGTCTTACAATGAAATGTATACGCATTGTAATAAAAAAGCGTACAATACTTTTTGTCAAATCCATATTGTGTTCTTCACAACCAACAAATGGTAAAGATGCTGTGTCCGTCCATAAGTTAGAAGTTATAGAAAAAATTGTGTCTACATTCAATTCTTCAGAAATTAAAGTCTGTAATGTAATTTTTTCTAGTGTTGAAATGAGAACAAAAAGACAATCTGATGGATGAATCAAATATCCTTTGGAACGCATGTCAATAAGTTTGTCTCTAGATGAAGTAAGCTCGTTTTTTAAAGTTAAAAGACATCTTTGGCACTTGGTAAATCTGGTTGATTTTCGAGCAATGTATCCAGCTAAGTAAGATAAAATTAAACTTGAAGTATCAGGCAAACTATAATCATGATCATGAATATATGATGCAAATTCAATTTTTTCAGAATGTCCTTTGTCAAAAATTTGATCTAGTTCTTGGTTTATTCTTTGGGCTCGTTCATTAGTGTTGGTTATATCTTTAATATTCAAAAGAGTATTTAACATATCTCCACCGGAAACATTGGAACCCTTTGGAGGCTTTACAAGTGAATATGTGCTTAGTAACCTGAACATTTGAATAAAAAGAATGGCATCCGGATGATCATTTGAACAACAAGCTAAACGCATCTTTCCAAAAAATCTCTAAAAGCAATTTTTATTTTTAAATATATAATTTATTATATTGTTGATGAATATGGCAGGTTCAATTACCTCTAAACTATCCTGGTTTAGGCGTGATGTCATTAGAAAATAATAATCACATTCAGCACAGAGAAAAGATAAAAGTTCTAAAGTAGCTTTTAAAGTTACTTTTAAGCCATAACATGTATTGAAACCATAACCTAAACTTTTGGCTCTTGACTCCCAATCAATTAAATATACAAGAAATTCTTTGATACACTATAATAAAAACAAAAAAAAATTGTATGTAATATATAATGCTCAACTTAACTTAAAAGTTTGCATACAATTTTTTTTTATAGGTATTAAAAATTCTTACATTTTCTTCTGGTGAATTTATTCTAAGGGCTCCGATTTGTGTTCGAGAGTTCATTGTTTTTATTAAGTTGTATACTCTTTTTATAAGACTAATACTATTTTCACATCCCTCTAATTTTGTGTTGTTGGATTTATACAACTCCATCGCTATGGCAGTATCTTCACTAAAGAACTATTGATAAAAACAACATTTTTAATAAATAAAAATAACTTTATTATAATTATTAAATGTTTTGTATGAAAATATCTATGTCATAAATTACTCTAAATGCAAGGCCAACATTCATTTTTTGATAAAATTTTGGATGCACATCTTCCGTTTGTAACTTTGAAATTTTCAAAGAGTATTCTTGTAATTTCTCTTCATCTATGATAGCATCCCAATGTTTTATTTGTATTCCTCCTTCAGGTGTCTAATTGGGTTCATAAACAAATCAATAAAAAAATATTTTCTCAAAGTAGGTATATTATATAATATGTTTCTATTATACAAATAGTAATTTCTTATGTTAAAAAGAGATTATATTTACCCATGTTTCGTTTTGTTTAATCAAGGAATTTCTCAAATTTTTTATCAGGTGTGGGAAATCTGACATAAACCATAGTCTTCTATTATTATCAAAAATATGTTCACAGCTCACATTATTTTCACTTATTCCAAATTTATTCCACATTCCTCTATTCCAAGCAGCTCCATCAGTAGTCACCACATCCACAAAAAAACCTGATTTTTCAATTAATATAATTGCTTCTATAACTATTTGATGAAGCACTGCACTGTTTGCTGCTCCTCTACTAAGGAAACATGCAACTGCTTGGACCCACTGTCCTCTAAATGGCTGAAACATTAATACCAAAGCATGGTCTCCCTTTTTTTGTTTTTGGTCAAGTGGAGTATATTTTCCCAAATCTGTAAATCCATTTACTTTTAAAGTTTCCTTATCAAATACTAATTGTTCTGAAACTTTCATTTCATCCAGCAATAGAGTACCTTTTTATTAATTAAATAAAAAATTAATTGCATTTTTTTCAATAAATAAACAATAAAAAAAATTGTACCTCTTCTTTCATTTATATTTATATGTTTTGATTTCTCCTTTAAACATGTAAAAGTACTGGGCTGAAAACCATAAACACCTTTAGTGTGTTTTAAGTACTTTCTAATAGTTTCTACAGAGGGAAGTGTCAGGATATTATGTATTCGTATATGTTTATAAGTTTTTCTGCTTTTTATTCTTATAAGCATACACTCATATATCCAATTAAGAGTATAACGACGACCATTAGAACTTGCTACTTTAGAAGCGTCAAAACATGTTTTTAATGCTTCATGCTGATTTTTTGGCAGTTTTTGGATTGACTTAATTAGTATTTCCTCATTTGTGGAAGCACACAACTCTTTTATCTTATTCATCTTTCTTCTTAACTCAATAACCTATTGTGACATAGATGTAATATATTTGATTTATTTAAAGCATTGTTAACTAACCTTATTTCTAAGCCTAGACACTTTTCTTTTTAACTGTTTAGCTGATTTCTGAGTTTTATTTCTAATTTTACCACGAGGATTGAAAACTTGTTTTCTTATTCTATCAGCCATTCTTTTTCGTTCTATCCTACAGTCAAAACAATAACTACTCATTGGTCCACGTTGCCCTAGACGTTTTTCAACATAACCTTTGCATGTAATAGACCTGATAGAAACATAAATATAGGTATGAAACATTATTTATTAACTAAATTAATACCTATTACTATTTATTTTTATATATTGAATATAATATATTAGTTAAATTATATAATAATTACATCACATTATTTACCTGTTAATGTTATTTGCTGATGTAATCCCTTTACATGCTATTAAAGAATGTATATATTTCAATAACTTATTTGTATCATTCATACTCAATAAAATTGTATTAATAATGTTGCAGTCAAATAAAATTTCAATACCATTCAAAAAAATCTGTCAATATTTAATGTATAAAGAATTGGAATAATATGAATTAATATAAAATACAATTATAGGTTTGTACAGTTATTTATTTTATTTTTGAATAATTAATTGCTTACTTTTACTATTAAATTATTTGAAATTACTATTCTTTTTTCAGAATCACTATTCCATATTGCAAGCACTACTTCATCATCAGTTAATCCAAACATCCATTTATTACCTGGTTTTTCTAACAGATTCAGATTCTCTTTTAAATACTGAAAAGAAAATTCTTCGTGGGAATTTTCAACTGTATTTAAACATGCCTGACTTGGTTTAGATATCTTTTTATCAATATTTATAGACCTTTTAAGAGGAGGTTTTCTATTCATTGTATGCTTTGTTAGATAAAATGGCAAGTTCGGAAATATAGATGGAACTGCCCCTGCTTTTAATATGGGTCTAATTCTTTTAATTTTATTGACTGTTCCATCATTTAAGATAGTCTCGTCAAAAAGTAGAATATCATTCTCTTCGAAATGCAATTCACATATATAGCACTTTTCTGTAAGCATTTTGTCTTTTCTAGGTATAGCTCTATGCCATCTTGCTAAAAGCTCTGTATTCTAAATAACATATGTAACAAATAATTAAATAAGAAAATTATTATTCATAAATAAGGTTAAGATATTTTGTTTTTTTTTTACTTTGGGTGCTTTAAATAAACTTTTATTTTTTAATCCAATTGATTTTTGTTGTTTGACATCTAAAGCATAACCAGTATTACACCCTGGTACAAAACAGCACTTAACCATTTTTAATGTTTAGGTAAAAAAATAAAAAATACAAATTACTCTGGTTTTATGTATAATTATTGTATTTAAATAATCAAACAAATACAAAATAATAATACAAATTATTTGAAACCTTATCATTGTATACATTGTCTATTTATAAATTTAATATTTTGATGAATTCAATAATAAATAATCATATGGAAATCATTTATGTCCATGTGTTTAATAGCTAATTATAATAATATATTTGTTTTTTATTATTGAACCAATTCAACCAATATCCCCCTAATTCTGTATATATGTTTTAGATCTGATCTAAATCATAAAGTAATAAATTATTTGCAAAGAATAATAAATCATGTTTAATTAGAAAAACATACATAATTCCTATTATATATAGTATAATAATACTACATGTCTACATGCTATAATTGTAAAATGTAGCCCTCTAATCGAACGACGCGCTCCTGGTGGCAGAATAACCGTGCGACTTTTGTCGGACCACTTTATAAACGGGCGGCTCGTAGGAGTTTGGTCTCCTTATCTCTAATCTTTATGATTGTATGGTAGGTAATATTTATTATCTATGAATTGCTTGCAAAACTTAATTATTATTGAATAAATACTGGCATATTATCACTAATAAATAAAAAAAGAAATCGAGAGACACCAGTGATACTCAACGTATAATACACTTAATTATATTAACTAGGTACCATGAGTATCACCGGTGCTTCTCATTAAAAAAAAAATGGATAATCGTTATGTAACTGCTATATAGAAAATAATTTATATCGAACATTTTTTTATAAGATTTTTAGTTTCAAAGATATGGACTCGGTAGACAGAGAAAGTTATTTGAAATTTCTATTGGTACACTAAAAACTAAAGTCCATGTAAGAGACACCAGTGACTCTCATGGTACACACGATTAGTTTTTCGAAAATAGGTCTGGTAGCCAACGTGTTAATGCTATTAGGTTATTAATTCATAAAATAATTTACCCAGCCATAAAATAAACGACACAGTCAAAAACTGTAGAGTTGGCATAATCATGCTCTAACAGAATATCCAGATACCAGCATTCGTCTTCAATAATTTTGTTAATTTTTTCTTTCAACAAATCAATTTTTTTGGTTCGTTCTGAAATATTTTCCGGGTCATTTATAATTTCTTTCAAGTCTTTAATTGATATTACAGGAATTGAATCTATAAAGGGTTTAAGAGTATAAAATTAATAATTTTTATTCTGTTTTAAGAAATATTGATTATAATATGAAATATTTTGTTTTTGTTTAAAACTTAAACATTTAATTTTTCACCTTCAAATATTGTACAATTTCCTGTTTTGGGAGGTTTGATAACAGTATAGACTGAAAGCATGCGATACAGTTGTAGAAAAGTTGGTGCTGTAGGATGGTCATTAGGACCTGAGACTTGTCTAATGATTCCAAAAAATTTCTATTAAAATTTCTATAATAATCATCATTATATTTGTACAGAAAAAAAAATATAATATATATACAGGTTATAAAGATAATTTAATTACTTCTAGTGAGTCTTGATTAAATTTTGCAGTTAGGACATAACTAAAGCCACATTCGTTCAAAATATATTCTATTAACTGTATAGTTGAACTTAAGGTGATTCAGAGTCCCTCACTAGTTCTAGTTAGGAACTCACTTTCTTTAATTAGTCCTTTTTCCAAATTTAATTCCCATTCATCCAACCAGTGTATAGCATTATTTAATATCTAAAATCAAAACTCAAATGAATTTTTGATCTCAACTAACATTTATGAAAATATATAAACATATAATATAATATATGAATTAAAATTATAATATTAAATTAAATTAAATCAACACAATATTAATTATACACAATCAACAGACATGCGTCACAAACACACACGCACAAAACATAAAAAAAAAACCTCCAAATCATGACTATTTTTTTTAATTCCTTCAGCTGTATGTCTCTATTTAATGCATCAAACATATCATTTATTCTATTTGTAAATGCTACTGTCTCTTCAGATCCCTTAAAACAATCATAGTTCTTATTTCTATACAATTCAATACCTACTGCCATCGATTTGCTAAAGACCTGTAGAAAATTATTAATAAATGTAATAAATAGTTGTAGGAATCAATTATTTTATTTATTACCTGAACTGCATATTTGACCTTCATCTTTGAAAGATTGTTCAATTCAAAATGATGTTTAGTGAGTTTTGGACAAACTTTAATAATATTGTTATTTTCTATTTTAATTAAATTTGTATAAAAATCCCATTTAATTAATGACTTAAACGGATCCAACTATATAAAGTTTAATAACATAGGTACATTTGGTTAAGAAACATTTACATATTATTATATAATTGAAATTTATTGAACAATTTTAATTTACTCTTAATTCTTTATTTGTGAATAATCGATTTCGAATTGTTTTCATCAAATGGGGCACATCAGAAAAAACATAGACTTTTCTTGCTGTATCGAAAGGATTTTCAAAAAAATTGCAAAAGTTATTTCTTTTGCCCGATACTTATTCAAATGACTTAATTCATACTCAATAGTATCAATACAAAATCAAGTTTAAAATATAGTAATTTATTAATAAATTACCCCTAGAATAGACCACATATTACGATTGGTTGCTGCTCCATCACTCGTCATACCAACTATTTGACCTCCAGTCTTTTCAAATAAAATAATGGATTTCATAATTAATTTAGTAAGATCAATTCCTACATTTCAAAATTAATATGTAATGTAAATATTTTTACAATTTTCCTAATGTTATTTGTTAATGTATAATACCTTTTACAGGACCATGTGAGGCAAACACTAGCACTATAACACTATAACACTAACACAGCTATAGGCTGTACAAAATTCTCAGCTAAACTTTGCCACATTAAGACAAGTCCATGATTTGCTTTTTTATTGCTGTCTTTTATGGATTCTATTTCCTCTCCAAAATCCTCAAGTCCAATGTAGGTAAGTTCTCTAGTGTTAACACTTAAGCTTTCTCTTAAACTAATTTCATCAAAAAGTAAAATACCTTTTTTTTCAAAATTATTTTTAGTTGAAAACTTTTTGGTTAAAAGTTTAAATAAATTTTTATCAAAACCACATCCAATTTCTACTGCCAACAAATGCTTTCTAATGGTATTAATACAGAGAAGTGGTAATATATTCTGCTCTCTCAAAAACTTGTATTCACTAGGAGAAAAATAAATTTTATTGTTTTAAATCATGTATTTTTCAAATCATTTTATTAAACTAAAATTGTACATTTACCTTAAGCCGGTGCTACACGA
Organism: Rhopalosiphum padi; assembly: GCF_020882245.1. NCBI lineage: Eukaryota > Metazoa > Arthropoda > Insecta > Hemiptera > Aphididae > Rhopalosiphum > Rhopalosiphum padi. The sequence continues at coordinate 68,157,815 of NC_083599.1, forward strand.
TGCGTCCAATACCTTCAAACGTTGGTCACACGATAGTTCGCCACATAGTGTAGCCGTCATGCATGTGTCCAGTGACAAATGTTTGTGTCCAATGTTGGCGTTGGAACGATTGCCGCCAAAAGTCGGTATTTTTGACCCGCGTCAAAGGAGAATCCAACGTTGGAAACAAGTTGCAACCAGCATTTGGTATACAGCTACACGATGTGACATGTGTAGTCGTGTGTCCAGACTTGAATATAATCATGTGATAAGTAGTGATAGTAATGTGTTTTCTTCTACAAGAGTCTCTGTTTAGTTTTGTTTTTTTAATATTAACCTACAAGTGTTAATTTTTTTTTAAGTAGGCACTTAGTTTTACTCTTTTTTACTTTTATTCAGTAACTGGTAAGTATTGTTTTGATCGTTTATAGTATTTTGTAGAATTATATTTTTATAGTATTAATATCAATAAATTATACAATGCAAATGCACATATTAATTAAGTTGTATTTAAATAACGTCGATTTTAATCATACCTATGTACCTATACCTATGTCTATAATAAAATGTAAATCTTAAGGGATGAGAAGTTATTGGACTCGCATACTTTTGTCTATGCATTATTGTTTTTAGATTCTGAATGGAGTGAAGAATGTATTGATTTTACAATGATGTGTGTTTTTTTTTTGTGTGTCTGTCATCACTTTTTGGAGTAGTAATAATGCTCCGATTTTTTACTTCAGCCCCTCTTTGAATAGGAAAATTTATCTAGTTGGTACTTTGGTGGGTCAAAAGTTAAAAATTTTCAATATTTTTTAAATGAGTCGGGAAAAACCCTAAAAAAATGAGGGAAAAACGGAATTTTTTAGGCAAAACCAGTTTTCGACAAAATCGAATTTTTTATTTTGCTATAACTCAAAAACTAAAAGATGTAAATACTTTAAATTTTCACCAAATGTTTAAATTAGCGTTCTCCATACACAGTTAAATTTTCAAAGAATTTTGACTTTTTTTGAGCTATTTATAGACAATTGAAATTTTCAATTTTTTGTTATAAATGTTGATAAAAAAAATTTAACTGGGACAAATTACTTGAAAATTTAATTGAAGGGTCCACATAACTTGTTCTAACTCTCATTCAAAAATTATAAAAATACATAGGCACAATTTTTTTTTATTAGCATTTGAAGTTCAAATATTGACAAAAATTCGTCAAAATTATGAATATTTTTCACTATTTGGTAGTTGAAAATTTATAAATATTTTACTATCAAAAGCTAAGAATTGAAAATTTAATACTATGCTGTCCATAAGTTAAGCTTAGAATAATTATAAAAAAGTTTGATAATTATTCAATTAAAAAAATTTTACGAGTGTTTAAAGTTTTAATTTTAATTTGAAATCAAAAATACACGAGTAAAATAACGTTTTACTACTAAATAATTTTCGATTTTTGTATTTTTTAAAAAATAACCAAACGTAGGAGCTTGAGACTTTTACTTAAATGTTTGAATTTGTTTCAAAATAGAATATATGACAATATTTAAATATAATATATCCTAGACTGACCAATCATCTCCGTTCAGAATCCTTTTTCGTATACAATGATACCGATCATTGCATTCAAATTTAACCTACCCTAGTCCGAGGTCCATCCCACCCCCTAATGTACAGCATAGCGATACTCACTTACCCGCTTTTTTTTAAATTTTTTTTTTAATTTTTTATTTATAATTAAAAATTTTATGTATATTTTGACAATTTTTCCTCCTATAATTTCTTCAAACATTTAAATATTTTATAAATGTCCTATTAGCATATTTGAATTTTAATTTTAGCTCTAAATTAATTTTTTTATGTATACATATATAAGTAAAATATTTATTCATAAGTAAATAAATACCCTATTTTTCTATAGTTGTATCATTTCCGTATACAAAATGGAGTGGAATAATGAATTAACGCTCGAATTTCTGGAAGCGTATGAAAAACATCCAGTTCTGTGGAACAGCTCTTATCCAGGACATAAGAATAAAAACATTCTACAGGATGCATGGAATAAAGTAGCTAATGAGTTGAGTGTTACAATGACAGTTGTTGCGTTGAAAAAGAAGAAAGGATCACTGATGTCGACCTACAGGACTTTGAGAAAGAAAGTAGTGGATTCAGAGACCACCGGAACGGGTTCACATGAGGTGTACTTTCCATCGTGGATTGCCTATAATGCGATCGATAGGTTTATTAGAGTCCAAAATACGAAGATATCTTCTCTGAATTCGGAGGTAATTTTATTTATTTATTTATATTTTAATTTATAATCTATTATTTAAATACAAAGTTAACCAAACAAAAATAATTATAAACCACTAATCAATATAATTTTGCCATTCTACTGCTCCACTTGTCATACAGTATTCTCCAAACTCTCGCCGAATATCCTTTGCTTCCTCGGAGGGTTTTCTAGGTTTGTTAATCAGTGAATTGAAAGATGCCATCCCTTGTAGATCATTGCGCCATGTTCCGGGAATCAATTCACCATCCTCTTCATAATCGAAAGTACCAGGTGGGGTATAGTTTTTTCTTGATGTTGCGCTTCTTCGTAGAAAATTATGAAGTAAACAGCATGTCATACATATTAAAGTAGCTTTATCAGGTTGTAGTAACATAGGTGATCTGAATACTCGGAAAACTGATGCTAAAATACCAAACACATTTTCCACAACTCTACGTGCGCGACACAAACGGTAATTGAAAATCCGTTCTAAACTTCCTTTAGGATGATTTCCTCTGTAAGGTTTCAGAAGAGTACTACTCATAGGAAACGCATCGTCACCTATAAAAACATATGGCATCTCCTTGTGTCGTTGTAATAAGGGCTCGGGTGGTGGAAGCAGAAGTTCGTTACGAATTATTTTACGATAAATACTCGTGTTAGCATACACACCTGAATCGTTCATTCTTCCTTGCGCGCCAACATCAACAAATGTAAAACAATATTCCGAGTTAACAAATGCCATGAGTATAATGCTGAATGACTTCTTGTAGTTGAAGAACATAGATTCACTATTAAATGGAGCTTGCAATAGTACATGCTTTCCATCAACTGCTCCAACGCAATGTGGGAAATCCCAATGACGTTGAAACCCATTTGCTATTGTTTTCCATTCCTCCTGTGATTTAGGTAGCTGTAAAATACAAATATTTATAATTCACAAATGAAATGGGACCTTATTGAATAATTGTTTTTTTTTGTATATATTATAACTGTAATAATATTTTTACAAATTAACATAAAACTTTAAAATTTTAAAATAAATTTTAACAATCCATTTATTTTTAGGATATTGCCGATGGAAATATATGTGGAACACAGGATTTTATGCAAAATGAAGGAGGGTCAGTTCATACTGGTTTTGAAGAGGATGTCTTAGAATCTTCTACACTTGGAGACAATGAAATTCAAATTGCAGGGGGGGACACCCAACAAAACATGAATATGTTCTCAGTCCCACAAACACCAACTATGAAGAGAAAACAGAGAAATGTTGATAGCCAACTAGTAAGCAAACACTTGAAACAAGCAAGTGATGTTTTGCAGAGTTTGATTAAGAAACCGAATGTACCACAAAATCAAAAGGTTACTGACGGCCCTGAGTTATTTGCACAGCTATTAGCCGAGAAACTTCGCCAACTATCTCCCCGGACTCGTTTACTACTGGAACATAAAATTGATAACCTGGTTTTTGAAGCACTAATTCAGCAAATGGATTCACAAACTCAAAATCATACTCCCAGAAGTATTATTGTTCCATCTCCCTGTTCATCGCTGGAAAGTTATATTTCACCTGGATCGACATATTCAACACATCAATTTTCTCATACGCCTTCTCCATATGAAGAACATACTAGTGCATCCTACACACAACCTCTCACTGCTAATCATGTGTACTTACAACCATCTCAACCGCAACATAAGGAAGGCATAAACATAACTGTCCCACATACACAATCAAGTACTATCCTTGGCTTTTATGGAAATGCTGAGGAATTCGTGGATGGTATTTAGACAGGAAACGATAAATAGTTTTAAATATAATGTAATTTGTAAACATTTTATGTTATTAACGTACCTGATATAAAATATGATTAATAAAAAATTTGTATTTTTCTTGTGTACTATAATAATTATAATGTAAAATGTATTAAATAAATTATCATTATAAATTTAGTATATAAATATTATTTTTAAGCGCCTGAATATCAAAAAAATATTGACCAGTCCAAATAGGTAGAAGCGTATGTAGAAGCACATTTAGGTGTTAAATTGCTTACTTTTATTTCATCTTTCAGCGCATCAATAATAGCTAGGCAAACTTCCGGTACGATAAGGCTTATTGATTGATGTGATATCTTAAATAGATATTCCAAGCTTACAAAGCTATCACCTGTAGCCAGAAATCGAAGAGTGACTGCTAAACGCTCTTGAATTGTTATTGCCTTCCTCATGTTAGTATCTTGTTTTCTTATTTTCGGTCCAATTTTTGTAAGAATAATTTCAAAATCTTCGGACGACATTCGACAGAAGTTTAGAAATTTTCCTGATTTTTCTGTCCTTAGAACCTGGAGCATATGTGAGGCATTATATCTAGCAAATAGAATTTATACGATTAAACAACCAACACTGCATAAAATATATTTAAATAAAAATATCAATTTTAAGTTCAACTTTATTATTACCGTTCTCTACTTCTATTTAATGAAGTCATCCACCACCTCCTTGCACGTCTTTTTTTCTGTTTTTGATCAATCAATACCTTACTACAAGATAAAACAATTACAGTGGCTGCAGCTGCAATTACGTCATCCATTTTTTATATTTATTTTTAAGCTTTTAAAGTTTTTTAAAGTGTGTTTATATTCACATTCAGATATACACTGGAGGGAAATATTCACCCAACATTCCGACTTGACACTGGGTCCAATGTTGGCCACAACGTGTAGCTGCAACCGTTAGACAAACATTGGTCCCAATGTTCAGCCAACGTTTGCACACCTATGTTGGACCCAACGTTCGACGCGTCGTGTAGCACCACCTTTATTTGAAACAATAAACACAATAACATCCAGTTCTCACTGTACCTACGGTTTTTGGATTTTTTAATTTTAGAAGCGTTATATATTTCGTATAATAAGTCAGTTTGATTTTTTGGTATATTGTTATTTTGAATTATTTGTTGGAAACTGTTAGTAGAGATTTCTTTCATTTTATTTTACATTTTGTTTAGTGTAGATTCTAAAATTGTAATTTTACGTTTTGCTCTAAATAGACCTTTGGAAACATCTTTTTTAATTCTTTTTAAATTATTAAGCTGTTTTTTATTGTTATCGATAAATATTGCGAATAATAAAACCCATTTGTAGCGATAATACGCAAGCTGTGTATAAAATTATAAAATCAACTGAAAAATTAAACACAAAATGGGCATTTATAAGTACAAAAGGTAAAAAAAAAGGCAAAAAGACTAACACCACTATTCAAATACTACAACTAAAATACTTTACCACTACGATTAGTACACCTTTTCTGAAACACAAATTAATGATTTAAGTTGTAACATTTAATAAAAATAAATCTACTAAATAATTATAAATGTAATATTTTGCATTTAACATAAATTCACAGACTGTGTGTGCAACATATAAAAAAAACCTGCAAATCTTTGCTATTTTTTATAACGCCTTCAGTTGGAAATCGGAGATTTAGAGCATCAAACATATCATTCAGAGTAATAGCAAATAATTCACTTTCTTGTGAATCTTGAAGAGCTTATAACCTCTTTTCCTACGTACGTGTCCCCAGCCCCCCCACTTTATGTTTTCGCAATTTTTTTTTACTCGATATTTAGTACGAAATTTGTACGAATTTGTACGATAAATAAAACAATTTGTACGAATTTATTTTTGCGGTTAAACAAAAATTTGAGTGGGGGGGTTATAGAAACGTTTCTCCAGCCCCCACCACTCAGGAAATACTTTTTTGCACAAAACACCTATGCAAATATTTAGTACGAAATTTGTACGAATTTGTACGACCGAATAAAAAATTTTTCGAAAACACCTTCCCACCGATAAACACATTTTACCCATTTGCCGTTTCCCCAGCCCCCCCACCGCTCAGGAAATACTTTTTTTCACAAAACACCTATGCAAATATTTAGTACGAAATTTGTACGAATTTGTACGACCGAATAAAAAATTTTTCGAAAACACCTTCCCACCGATAAACACATTTTACCCATTTGCCGTTTCCCCAGCCCCCCCCCACCGCTCAGGAAATACTTTTTTTCACAAAACTCCTATGCAAATATTTAGTACGAAATTTGTACGAATTTGTACGACCGAATAAAAAATTTTTCGAAAACACCTTCCCACCGATAAACACATTTTACCCATTTGCCGTTTCCCCAGCCCCCCCACCACTCAGGAAATACTTTTTTGCACAAAACACCTATGCAAATATTTAGTACGAAATTTGTACGAATTTGTACGACCGAATAAAAAATTTTTCGAAAACACCTTCCCACCGATAAACACATTTTACCCATTTGCCGTTTCCCCAGCCCCCCCACCACTCAGGAAATACTTTTTTTTCACAAAACTCCTATGCAAATATTTAGTACGAAAATGTATTAAGAATATTTATGAAATTTGCATGAATTTTTAATTATTATTATGAGTATTTATGCAAATTTTAAACATTTAAACCAATACTTGGTAAACTTGTATTCATTTACGCAAATTACCACTTAATTATAAATTTTAGAATTCAAAATGGAATTAATTTTATTTATATGTTTGACCAACACATCTATGATTACTACAGAGTCATTTTTCATTTTTGACTTACATTCTATTCATCACTTTCGATTTATAATCAAAGTTTTTGGGCTCACTCTGTAATCCTTTGCGCACGTTTATGTAATTATTTATCACAATATTCTTAGGTAATATTATATTTTGTACAACATTAAAAAGGTGTATAAAATAGATTAGGTTAAGTGAAAAAAACATCCTTTATTTACTTATAATACATAATTTGTATAATAATATCTCATATATATTATACAAGTAAAATTCAAATTAAATTAAATTAATTTAAATACTATATATAATGTATTCACAAATTACTTTTGTGTTCTCTTTCGTCGGAACAGCTTTCTTTTTTTGGTCATCTATTAATTCCCAATATTTCCCATCTCGTTTGCAGTAAGCATTATAATGACCTACTGATGTTCTTAGCTTACTATTTCCACGACGATAGTTGACTAAACCTCGTATCTCATAAGTTAAACCGTTATGAGTTAAAACTTGAGGAATATCACCTAACTCTATTTCAATTAAGCGACCAACTTCTGAACTACATGTTGTTTCGTCATCTAAAATGTACCAAAAAATGCATTAATTTTTGTTTAAAAAAATAAAAACTGAATTTATTACTTACTATTCCAGTATAGAATTTCTATTACTATATGTTCAGTTGAAAGAGTCGGTGTTAAAGTTTTCATTCCAGTACAATATCCATAACTACATACATTACTCTCTGTTGCCATTCGTTCATTTAAAAACATTTGCAAATCCTGTATGTTCTCATTAGAGGTTTGATAGGTTATGTAAGTTACTGGGTGTCTTGTGGGCCTTTTGCACTCAGAGTTCGAACAAGAACTGATTTCAAATATTGTTGGGGTTTCTTTCAACATAGATTTAATGACCGATGCTATTGTAGTGTCACATTCGACTAGCGTTGTATTATACTCTAAAGGTTTTAGTACTGGATTGAGATAATTTATAATTATTTTTGCTCGACTTAAGTAAGTTGATGCCGTTATTCCTTTAGTAATTATATTAAATATGAAATTAAAAAAAACATTGTTTTCTATAATGTTATCAATATTTTTTTTATAATTTACACTATCACAATACGCTGTCATAAACAATGAGACTAGCGTGTCAAATGCGCACGTATTGGTAAGTACTACATTTCCTATTTCCGATATATTACAACTTTTTAATTCGTCCGCTCTTGATCCATTTTTTAGGACTGGGAATGATTTTATTTTTTTAGGTTTGTTTAAATTTAAATGACGTAATAGAGGGTTTGGCATTAAATAAGATTTATTTGTTTTTTGTCTTTTGCTCTTCCTATTCCAGCTTTCGGTTACTACATCTTCGTCTCTCAAATTGGTATTTGCGGATTTTGTGGAGCATTGTTTACATATTCTACTATCTTCTTTTCCCAATTCGTGGCTTGAGCAAGAAGAAATTGCGTGTACGGGTATATCACATATCACGCATTTATGAGACCCATTTTCCACTGGAAAATTACCAGTCTCACATAATGGATAATTATCAATAAGAGTTGATATATTTTGAGGGGTTACAATAATAGCATCTTCACTTTCAATAGCTTCACTTTGATTATTTTCTTGAATCTCTTCACTTGGAGATACAGCTCTCGATTGGCTATTATAACTTGTCGATCGAAAAAGTGATGCTCCTTGTAGTGATTTTATATGATGCTCTAAAAATTCTTCTATATCCACAGGTAACGTCATATGTTTAAATGTAATATTTTTTAATTTCTTGAAACTTGATTCAACAGCCGCTGAACTCGTCGTTGTTTCACCATACCCAAAAAATGGAACCATTATAGCCGACCACAATGGTAAAAGTCTCATACATTTTATTATACAATTAACCACACTTGGCAAAAACATTGCATTTAAACCACTTCCTTCACGAATATAACATTTACTTTGCTGATATATATCTTCAGCCCACAGTTGAAATTGGTTATCATTTTGTTCAAACTCATTATTTTGACACTCATATTCTGTTAATTCATCTATTTCAATTTCAATAAACCCTAATATATCTTCAATTTCAATGAAATCAGTTGTTACAGCTTGCAGAATAATTTTTTTATGTTGTTGACACGGTGTATCGTCTCCTGTTACTAAATCAATTCCATCAGTTTCATTTGTGATAACAATAAAAAGTGATAAAAGTATTTGCCGAATAAAAATAATAGATTGACTTTTTAAAATAACTCCTATAATACGTAAAATTATTTCTCGCACTCTTCTTGGTGAAGCTTTAAGTGGTGTCCATTTACTCACTAGTTTTATGAAATGGGCAACATCAGTTCTTATAAAACACTTTGGTAACCAATATGAATCTGATGATATTTTTTCAAAAACTATGTCTGCACAAATTTGTATATAATCATTTAATGATGAGTATTGTGTAAAACATCGTGAAATCGCTGAAAGAAGTGCTATTGATTGGTCACAAACTGATTCTTTGGGAGTAGGTACATCACAACTAATCCATTTGGCCAACCAATTAAATATTGCGATGCTTGTGTGTCTTTCACTAATCATATTAGTTACAGTAAAGCTGTATTTTTTAATGTTGTCATAAACTAAAGCTTCATAGACAAAAAGACAACGAGTTTTTTCAAAACCGAATTTTGAGAAATTTTTTATAACCGATCCCGTAGCATCAATGACCAATCGCGGATGTTCAACACTTTTGCAATAACTTCGATAAATATGAGTTTGTTCAGTACAATGATAATGGATAAAAAATGGATCAGATCCCATGTCTCGTAAAATGTTTTTAAAATCATCTTCTTTTTTCATCATAGCTAATCCTTTAAGTGTATCAACGTCTCTTTTGTTTTTTATATATTGACGTGATTTCATTATACGTAATGCATTACCTGTTGGAATAATTGCAGGATCTGGTGCGCCTAAATAAGGTAAAATAATATTTATAATAAATTATTGTGTGACTATTAACTGATTTTTTTTTTTTATTATTATTATAAAGTGTTCCTGACAGAGTCATCTAACTTATTGATAATATTAATTAATATTTTAGCTGTTTAACAATTCATAATGCATAATTATTTACAAATCATTTACAAAATAAGATATAATATTTATAAAAAAAGAAATTGGATAAAAACATAACTATAAGAATAAAATAAATTATATAAGAGTAGAATTACTGGTGTTGAGACAGGGCATCATGAGGACGTCAATAACTGATAGATATTATGTAAACTATAAAATCTTATCTACACTAATTTCAAAACCAATAAGTGTAGAGAAAAATGAGTGTAGAAACGTAAGTACTAAGTATTTATTATATGACATGCATTTTATATTTATATTATATTCATATTCATATTATATTATATTTATATTTTATACTTTTACTTTATTGGCATTAGAGCACCTCAGGTCAATACTAGACAAAACATATTATTTCATATTATACACAATAAACGTATTTTTGTTAATCATAGTCCCATAAATAGAATCATACCATATAATAATGAACATCTGTTTTATTTTTATTTTTTATTTTATAATAGTTATAAGTTAAAATCATTTTATGTGTTCATTAGTTAAATGTCATATATTTATACCACTTAGGACTTATCTATGTTATATGTATATATTGTACTCGTTTTTCCTAGTGGGCGTTATTATTATACATAAATAAAAATAAATTTTCAAAATATTCAGGAAAAACTAAAAACTAAATTTAGAAAAACGATGATTTTCACGCAAAACCACTATGTTAATTCTGATCCTAATTTAACATATAAATGACAATGGCCTTACTAGTAACGAGGTATATTTCACACCTACTACACAGCAGAGAAACTTATCTAATTTTTTTAAATTAAGACTTATAAAAAAATATTAATTTAATTTAAATTTTAAAACTAACTAACCTATTTTCATCAAACGACAAGCTTCGGATTCTCGATAAGATTCACAAGATTTGCCATTATCAACAATAAATTCCAACGCTTTTTTAATTTCAGATCCAACCATTCGACGCTTTTTAATTTCTTTATGTTCCTCATCATAATTGCCAATATAAGTGCATTGCATTAGAACTCTAGAAGTAAAATACACATATTGAAATTTATACATATGTTGTTAAAATAATTTATCAAGTAACATAAGCTTTTTATGGGAGAGGTGTTATGGAAAAAACCATAGGTATAAAAATGGCATTTTAAGGAATTTTTAAATGTACTAAAAATTAAAAATTATTATAACTTATAAAGATTTGGATAAATACCCTAAAACCCTATAATATGATATACGTATTATAATATTACATTACACGTAATAAATATTTTTCAATTTAGATATTGAACACTTATAAGTTTTACATTCAATAATCAGTATTCACTGCATATAAATATATATTTCACAGTCATGTATTATTGAATTAAACAGCTTAATGTAATTCAGTTTTAAACAAACCTTGAATTCCCAGACGGTTTTTCTCCAACAATTCCTTTAAAATGAGAGCAACAAATCGAACATCTTCCAATGACACAAATATACATATTTCCTCCTGTGAATACTTTAGCTCTCTTAAATGAGATACAGCATGGCAAGTTCGTGTGTTCCCAAAAATGTTCAGCCAACAATGGTGTCCATGCACCTTTTGGCAACACATAATAAGAACGACAGCTTCTCATAGGGCGGTTCTTATCATTTGCTTTATAAACTATTTCTTGAGGCTGTATTTGCTGCCATTCGGATGGTGAAAATGTAAATACAAATTCCTTTTTTGGCAAAAAATTGGGATTGTCGCTATCATCATCAGTCAAGTCTATTGCAAATAAATCAAATTGTTTGAACTAATTATTGTTTATATACAATAATTAAATTTAATATCAAAATTGTATATAATATAATAGGTAATAGTTAAGTTATTAGTCCTATATAAAATATAATCTGTATAGTTAAAATTATCAATGATTTTTTTTTTACAAATGAATTAATATATTATTAATTAAAATAAAAATATTTTTTAAATGTTACGTTTTTGTAAGATCACATATTTTTCTATAGTATTTGAATAAAATGTTTGATAAAAATAATAATAAAAGGGCAATTTTTATGGAATATTGGGTTTTAAAAATTCATATAACTTTCAATTTTAATAATTAATGCTCAAAAATCGAGTAGAGATTTTATTGTGTTTTATTTATCTTTATTTTACCATTGGTTACATTGAACATCCTAATTGTTATATTTAATAAAACTTTTAGAACTAGAAATCTACACTGCAGATTAAAAATTAAAAATTAAATTTCATAAATTATTAATTCCTTGAGCCAATAGGTAAATAATTTTTATCATATATTTCTAAAACGTGCTATGTATCTACTGTTATTATTTATATTTTAAATACAGTAAAACCTCTAAATACAATATTAGAGAAATAAAAATTGAAATTATAATTAAAAACGTATTTATTTATACATAATTTATATTATACAAAGGTACATAATAAATTTAATTTATTTTAATGTATTTTTAAAAATGCGAAGGTAAAAAGATAATAAAAATTGATAATATAAAAATGAAAACTAACATATATCCCTTTTACTGCTATGGACGCACATACGCGTCCTATCATTTTAAAAATCAACAAAAAAGCTGTTATCGATAATGTGATAATATCATTAAATGGTAAAAATTAGACGAATCCAAAGAGACAATAAAAACAAATATATGATAATTAATATTAAGAAAGTTAAAAGCAAAATAAAATATTTGATTTTCCAGGGTTCCCGTATTGTCATTATTTGATTAACTGAAATAATAGTTCATTATCGACTATTTGGGAACCAATCACTAACGTATAATTAACTAAAATCTGCTAAAAAACAGACTTACCTATTCTTATTTCTATTCAAATTGCAATAACTTTAAGAAAGTAAATAATAATAATAATAATAATAACAATACATATTTTATTACTGAAAAGTTAAACAATTAATATATTTATTTTTTATTAATTTACATATATAATAAAATTATGGTTACAATCAAGATAGATTAAATAATTCAATTCATGTTTTGCTAGGTAACATAACTATAATTATCCTTAAAAATTCAAAAACCTAATTAACTTTGTCAAATTGATTATTAATTATTTTTTCGAACTGCTTTAAAAAATATTATTAATAAAATGGTTATCTTGAAAATTAAAAAAAAAATTGCATAAAAAATTATTTAAATCATTTTTGAATTTTTTAAATAAAAATCGAATCCTTGTGCCATTTAATCCTGATTTTCATACTTATTACTGAAAAAACTGCATTTAAATATATTAATTTCGACAAGAGATACTAAGGGTGATACCAGAATTTTGGGACATACTGTACATTAATTTAAAAAAAACTTTAAAAGCTATAATATTAAAAATATAAAAATATAATTAACTTCAAAAAAATTTAGTTTTGTATTAACTTGAAAATATTTACAAAAATAATAAGAGGTTCTGGTTCATGAAAAATGTGACATTCAATACAAATATATTTTACAGAAAAAATAAAACACACATTATATAATTTTATTTTAATATAATGATCATAAAATTATTTTAGAAAAAAAAATGTATACCTGAATAATTTTGACAACACAACTCATCTGGTGTCTTTGTTGGGTTTGTATTTCCCTGTACTACTGGGAATAGTCCTAATACTTCTTTTACTCCATGCCTTCCATTATGGACAAACAAATGTAATGCATTTTTACTTATCATTCCATTTAAATGCATACTTATGTCCATCCATACATCATTTGTACCAACAGCAATGTCTAATAAAATTAATAAACACAAAATTCTACGATGGAAAATCTGAAGAAACTACATAAATCAATTTTATTAAACAAACAATTGTCGTTCAATCGTTCGGCAGTTATTTATAATTGAATATAATGTATCGACAAATATAGTAACCACGTGACTCATTATAAGTGATAAAATATAATATTATGTATGTAATTGTTCTGTTTTTTGGCCATAAACGTTTTAGGATGTGAAACATCTAATATGACGGATCAAAACAACACGCGCGTTAACACACATGCGAAACACATAATACGCCTTTTAAATAAAGAATGATTTTTCTTAAAAAAAATAGATTATTTTATTGTTGATAATGCTATTTATATTTCCTAAAATAAACCATTCTTCCAATTTTTATGCATATTTACTATAAAAATAATATTGATGTTTTATAATTGCCAAGTGTCCCACGACCGCTCAATTAATTTCTGTGCATATTTATAGGTAATGAAGGCTTTTGTAAATATAGAAACATGATTTTTACGAAAATAAACTTGAGAATTAGTAAATTATATGGTTTACTAAAAAAAAAATTAAAATATTAGGTACTTACGTTTAACACCATCTTTGTCGGCAACTATAACTCTATCTTTAAATAAAAGAACGGCTTCGATGATCACCTGATGTGGTACACTGGGTTTACGTCCACGCATGATACAAATATAAGAATATCAATGACTAAAGTACTATAGTATTAAGTTAAATTACAAATAAAATACTTGCAACAAACACAAAAACAATAAAATTCATGAAAATGTTAACTAAAATAGTTAATACGTTTATAATAAACTCTTCAAACTGATAACAGTATATTTGATTATAAAAAATATAAATCAGTCTAATAATAACTAATACGAGTTGCTTATCTTGTTAATCGCTCTAATTTAAATTAATGATAACTGGAACGCACACTACACAGTGTTGCCTACAAGTGACAAAAAATTATTTTAAGTATTTCTACATATCAATTAAAGATTTGAATTATTTTTTTTAATTACCGCATAACAACAAAGAGTAATGTTTGTAGTTATGGATATTGTACTGGAATGAAAACTTTAACACCGACTCTTTCAACTGAACATATAGTAATAGAAATTCTATACTGGAATAGTAAGTAATAAATTCAGTTTTTATTTTTTTAAACAAAAATTAATGCATTTTTTGGTACATTTTAGATGACGAAACAACATGTAGTTCAGAAGTTGGTCGCTTAATTGAAATAGAGTTAGGTGATATTCCTCAAGTTTTAACTCATAACGGTTTAACTTATGAGATACGAGGTTTAGTCAACTATCGTCGTGGAAATAGTAAGCTAAGAACATCAGTAGGTCATTATAATGCTTACTGCAAACGAGATGGGAAATATTGGGAATTAATAGATGACCAAAAAAAGAAAGCTGTTCCGACGAAAGAGAACACAAAAGTAATTTGTGAATACATTATATATAGTATTTAAATTAATTTAATTTAATTTGAATTTTACTTGTATAATATATATGAGATATTATTATACAAATTATGTATTATAAGTAAATAAAGGATGTTTTTTTCACTTAACCTAATCTATTTTATACACCTTTTTAATGTTGTACAAAATATAATATTACCTAAGAATATTGTGATAAATAATTACATAAACGTGCGCAAAGGATTACAGAGTGAGCCCAAAAACTTTGATTATAAATCGAAAGTGATGAATAGAATGTAAGTCAAAAATGAAAAATGACTCTGTAGTAATCATAGATGTGTTGGTCAAACATATAAATAAAATTAATTCCATTTTGAATTCTAAAATTTATAATTAAGTGGTAATTTGCGTAAATGAATACAAGTTTACCAAGTATTGGTTTAAATGTTTAAAATTTGCATAAATACTCATAATAATAATTAAAAATTCATGCAAATTTCATAAATATTCTTAATACATTTTCGTACTAAATATTTGCATAGGAGTTTTGTGAAAAAAAAGTATTTCCTGAGTGGTGGGGGGGCTGGGGAAACGGCAAATGGGTAAAATGTGTTTATCGGTGGGAAGGTGTTTTCGAAAAATTTTTTATTCGGTCGTACAAATTCGTACAAATTTCGTACTAAATATTTGCATAGGTGTTTTGTGCAAAAAAGTATTTCCTGAGTGGTGGGGGGGCTGGGGAAACGGCAAATGGGTAAAATGTGTTTATCGGTGGGAAGGTGTTTTCGAAAAATTTTTTATTCGGTCGTACAAATTCGTACAAATTTCGTACTAAATATTTGCATAGGAGTTTTGTGAAAAAAAGTATTTCCTGAGCGGTGGGGGGGGGGGGGCTGGGGAAACGGCAAATGGGTAAAATGTGTTTATCGGTGGGAAGGTGTTTTCGAAAAATTTTTTATTCGGTCGTACAAATTCGTACAAATTTCGTACTAAATATTTGCATAGGTGTTTTGTGAAAAAAAGTATTTCCTGAGCGGTGGGGGGGCTGGGGAAACGGCAAATGGGTAAAATGTGTTTATCGGTGGGAAGGTGTTTTCGAAAAATTTTTTATTCGGTCGTACAAATTCGTACAAATTTCGTACTAAATATTTGCATAGGAGTTTTGTGAAAAAAAGTATTTCCTGAGCGGTGGGGGGGCTGGGGAAACGGCAAATGGGTAAAATGTGTTTATCGGTGGGAAGGTGTTTTCGAAAAATTTTTTATTCGGTCGTACAAATTCGTACAAATTTCGTACTAAATATTTGCATAGGAGTTTTGTGAAAAAAAGTATTTCCTGAGCGGTGGGGGGGCTGGGGAAACGGCAAATGGGTAAAATGTGTTTATCGGTAGGAAGGTGTTTTCGAAAAATTTTTTATTCGGTCGTACAAATTCGTACAAATTTCGTACTAAATATTTGCATAGGTGTTTTGTGCAAAAAAGTATTTCCTGAGTGGTGGGGGCTGGAGAAACGTTTCTATAACCCCCCCACTCAAATTTTTGTTTAACCGCAAAAATAAATTCGTACAAATTGTTTTATTTATCGTACAAATTCGTACAAATTTCGTACTAAATATCGAGTAAAAAAAAATTGCGAAAACATAAAGTGGGGGGGCTGGGGACACGTACGTTCTTTTCCTATAAAACTTCATTCCTGCTGCTACAGAAGAACTAAACAACTATAAATAAAGTGTTCATTTGATATTAACATTTTCCAATACATTATAAATTATAAACATTGACCATAGTTACAGATATAAATTATTTTACCTGAGTAGCATACTTCAAAATGATGTTTTGTTAACTTAGGACAAACCTTTAAAAGTGAATTAGCTTCATTTAAAAATAAATAATGGAAATCATTTCATTTTATGTGGGCTTTTGATGAATGAATCTGTTTAAAAAAATGTATGTATCAATGTATCATTGTTATTATACATATTTATTAGTTATTGATAATTACTTGCTCTTAACTGTTTATTAGTGTATAAATGATTACGTATAGTTTTCATTAAATGTGGTACATCAGCAAATACAAAAATTTTACGTGTGTTATTAAAAGGATTTTTAAACTTAACTAAATAAAAATGACAATAACAAATTATAACAATAACAAGTTAAAATCGAGCAAGTCAATTTTAATAATAATAAAAAAAAGTAAAATGTCGTTAGTATTATTTAGGTACAAGAAATTATTTTAGTAAATAATTTCTAACTGTAAATAAATAATAATTTAAAATAAAACAAAACTAAAAAAATGTCTTTACAAAATATAAAATAATAAAAGAAGGGTTAAGTATTGAAATGTTTTTTTTAAATAATTTTTTTTCATTCTTCAAGTTTAAAAATGTTATTTTAAAATTAAAATATATAATAATACAATAGGTATATAAATAATGACTGGAAAGTGCAAATTTAGAAAAATTTAACAATAGCTATTAGCTACATATCACCAGGTTTCGTATAGTAATAATTACTAGTTGTAAATTCAAACATATTAAATTGATTTGGACTTGCAGTGTTGGTGGCGTTTGGACGATCAGGAATTTCTATGTGATTTGAGGTTTGTGTTATTGGTCGATTGTTTGGAAAATTTGGCAAATGATTTAGTTGAAGTATATTAGGAACGGTTTGTGTTTGTGACTGCAGTTGTTGTAAAGAGTCCAGGTTAGAAGTAGTTGCAGATTGTGATAGTGTTTGATTTTGTCTTAACTGTTCTAATTCTAACTCAGAAATAATTTGAAAAACTTTGGTTTTTGCATGATGCTGTAAATATGGTGAGAACTGTTTAACTGTTGAACAAATTGACAAAAAAAATTGGTCCATAGCATCAAATTCGCTTTTTTTTTGGTTTGATTGTTCGGCATTTTTTTGTTCGATAATGTACTTCATAAGAGTAGTTGATGCAGTCTCGGGTGGTTTTAATGAATTGGTTTTTTTAATTTTTTTTTGTCGTGGTTGAACTGGAGTTTGTGTACTAAATGATGTTTCTAAATTTTGAGTAGAGTTTTCAAACGCAATCGAAGTTTCATTATTACCCCCCACTTGAATTTCCTCTTCCTCTGAATGGAATAAAACGTCATCGTCGTCACTTACTTCGTCTATGTTGCTTATGGAATCTCTTTCCTTCATATAGGGTTTTAAAAATTCCATTTCATCAGCATACTTCCACTTTTTTACAAATTTGTTTTTTTGTCCTGATACTGTAATTGATTTTTTAGCAGCTTTTCTATACCCATCCCTCAGACTAGTCCACATTTTTTTGCAAGTGAACTAAAAAAAAATATTTAGAATACTTTATTTATTTAGAAAATGTAGGCTAAATTTTAAATATATGTACTATGTTTTAGTTTGTAATGACCACGAGTAAAAACATTATAATTAACATTACAAATAATTGTATATATAATATATATAGTCGTTTTTAAATTTATTTCAATATAAATATTTTTTTAACACGTTCACTGTCCGATGACCCATATGTGGTTCATGGTTTATTTCTTGATTAGTCCTTATTGAAAATTGATAAACAGTACGCGCTAGTCCACTTCGATAAAATTATTTTTGATTATATTTGGAGTGCCAGAGTAAGCTACATCTATAAACAATGATAAATACAAACCAGTTATATTTTATGAATCATATTGGAAAAAAGACAGTCTATATTATCATGAGTTATTTCACAAAATTGGCATGAGCTATAATAGATTTATAATTATTTTAAAATGTTGGCACTTTGTAGACAATAATATTGCTAGAGATAATACAGACAGGTTATATAAAATTAAACCGTTAATGGATATGATTTTTCAAAAAACACAAAATTTGTACACTCCAGGAGACACATTAATTGTTGACGAATCTATGATAGCTTTTAGAGGAAGACTTTTATTTCGTCAATATAACCCGTCAAAATCCCATAAATAAATATGGTATCAAAATGTACAAATTGTGTACACCTGAAGGTTTTACATGGGCTTCTAGTATTTATTGTGGTACAGGACCTACTTTAGGAACTCTGGATAAGCCGGGAACAGTTGTGGTAAATTTAGCTGATAGTTTACTTGATGAAGGCCGTTTGATAATAACAGACAATTTTTATACGAGTGTTCCACTTGCTGAATATCTTTATGGCCGAAAAACTGATTTGTGTGGTACTTTAAGAAAAAATCGAAAATGGCTTCCAGTAGATGTAAAAGAAAAAAAATTGAAAAAAGGACAGTTTATAGCAAGACAAAAAGAATTTATTACAATTTTAAAATGGCATGACAAAAGAGATGTGTTGATGTTATCTACTTGCCATGGAGATCAATTTCAAAATACAGGAAAAACAGATAGAAAAGGAAATACAATAACAAAACCAAAAATGATTTTGGATTACAATAATACAAAACAGGGAATCGATGTTTCAGATCAACTAAGCAGTTATTATAATCCACAACGAAAATCTCTTGTTTGGTACAAAAAAGTCGCTATGGAATTACTATTTGGGATAACAGTAGTAAATAGTATGATTATTTTCAACAAACAAGTAAACAAGAAACTAACTTTACTTTCATTTACCGAATCACTGTCTAGAAGTATTTTGTGTACAGAGGTTACAGACAAATCAGAATCTGTGAACATTCAAAAAAATATTTCAATGCATTTTCTTGAACAGTTTGATAGACAAAATGGAAAAATACAAAGAAAAAGATGTCATGGGTGCTATTCAAGTCTTCGTGAAGATGGACAGTTGAGTGCAGAAGAAGCTGGAAAAAAAGCAAAAAAAGTTAACACACATTGTAAAGTATGTGGTCATGCTTATTGTTTAATTTGTTACAACAAAATCCATTAGTTTTACGAATAAAATGTAATGAATAATATATACAAATATATAATATATAATATATATAATATACAATAAATAATTTATATATATTATGCATGTATTTTTATTAGCTTATAACAATTACAAACATATTAAAACTATATATCATTAGAGAGCTTATCATCTCCCCAGTCTAACTGTGTTATTATGAATTTCATAGCATGTAGTCCATTCCAATAAATCAACAGGGAAATAAATGTATAAAATGAACCACATATGGGTCATGGACTGATGAAATAGGTTTGACATGACCCACATATGGGTCAAAGGACTGATCAGTTTTGATTTAATTTAATACATGGAATATAAAATTGATTTAAATATTAAATACCACTAAACATTTAATTTTTACATTTTAATTAATTTTAGTAATAATAATATTTATGTTATAAACAGGCCCTGATTTATGCAAGTGCAGATGGAGCACTTGCACTTTGCCCCCAATTTCTGGGAGCCCCGGGCTTTGTAAGTTGTAGAAAATTGTTTTTTTTTTAAATTAATTCCACAAAAATGTGTTTTCTAAAATATCAATGTTCAAAGTTTAGTATATTCTTATCATTAAATTGTCAGTTGAATTTTGGTTATTTTTGTCATTCCAAACTCCAGTGCTTATCAGTTACCATCACAAAATATTAAAATAATAATAATAGAAAAGTGTTTGAACAACGGAAATATTTGATACCTAATAACTAATTTAAAATTTGTTATGATAAAATGTTATAAAAATAGAAATTATAGAAATTGGTCATTTTTTATTTCATTTTAATTGTATAAAATAAATTGTTAAATTAATAAGTTATTTTCCATTTTTATAATTTTATAAAAGACTGAAAATTAATTATTTTAATTTAAATTCATATAATAAAATCCTGAAATATTTTTAATAATTTTAATATAGTATAATTTTGTTAAGTTATTTAATTAGTATTGTCTTTTTATTGTCCTTAATTTACTAGACCAAGTAACTAAATTGTATTTATAGTACATGAAATAACGTACAAATCTTTTATGAGTTTTGAGATTGGTATTTTGACATTTAACACTTTTAACCATAGAGTATACTATTTTTTCTAGAACATTTTTTTGACTTGACACTGAAAAAAAAAGTATTGTTGGAAGAACCGAAATATAGTATAAATAACTGTGAAATTTAGTTGCCTCAGTGACAACATTACGTTTAGTTAAGTATACAAATTGATTTTTGTTGATAATATATTGTTGAAGGAACAACATATTAAGCACTTGCAACTAAATACATTTGATTATATGTACTAAATAATTAGTTGTAGTAACATAATTAAATATTTAGCATGACACGCTATTTTGTATTAATTACAGAACATGTTTGTATTGATTCAAGGAATTTTTGTTATACTTACAAATTTACTCCTAATTCACAACTAATAATTTTGTTAATAATACTTAAATTTGTAATTGTTGGTATACAATTTTCAGTTACATATACAGAATATTTTGTTAGTTAAAATTAACTTTTGTTTGTTATAGTTACAACAATTTTAGTTAATTAAATAATCAAAATGCAGATAAATATACTAAAAAAATAATTGTATTTAAATATTCACAACAGTTAACTTATTAAATAACTTAATATTTATAAACTATTTTAATATAATCTTAATTTTTAAATATTCATACATGTAAAATATTATATAAAAACTAATACATCAAAATAAGTAAGTACAGCAATATATATACATAATATGTTGTGTTTAAAAATAAAATACAATTTAATTAAACAAATTTTATAATACAAATATAAATATTTTATAATTATAATTTATTATACAGATTCCTATTTCAAGTTTAACTTAATAAACCATGATATATAATATATATTAGACTTAGACATTAGTACAATGTCATAGTTTACAAATTAAAAAACAAAATAAATTTTTTTTTAACATAGAAAATAATATTAATGATAATAATTTATTTTGTAATTTGATATATTTTACAAAATTTATAAAGGATCACGAACTGTCACATATCTTGTTCCATTTGAAACGACATTTAAAGTGTTTAGTATAGGAGATATTAACGAGTTTTGGAAAATAAAACAATTATTAAATTCATGGATTTTGACTTCATATGCATAAAATTGTTCATCAAACCCTATTGTAGTAACCATACAACACTCAAAAATAATTCTTTCAGATCCATTAAGAAAAATATCTTTTATTAATATAAAATGTGGGTTTTCATCATCTATATCTCTAGTTAATATGCTATTGATTTTATAACGCGTTCCTTTAATTTCAGCCCAACTAACACGAACTAATGATTCGTCATTACTAAGATTAAGTTCAGTTTTAATTTTACCAAGTTTTAAAGAATTTAATATTTTCCTAGGTCCAACATTAATTGTGCTACATAATTTGCCCTTATTAAATACTTCATTTAACTGTAATTGGTGCTTTATAGCCAAACTCATGCAAATGTTACGTCTGTTAAAAGAGGATCTTGCAGAAATTTTGGAAATTCTATGTTTTGCTTCGTAACGCATTGACCATAAGTGAACAACAGGACCATGTTTTTTTATCATAGTGGGATAATGAGTAAGAAAATGAAATTTTGGTTTAAGCACATTTTTACTTAACTTTAAATAAAGTTCATTCATTTCTCCTACGGCAGTCTCTAATAACATACAATTATTTACTTCGTGTGATGTTGATAATGTAATATCTAAAACTCTGCGCAGAGTTAAATAAAGGTCCCAAATTGGTTCTCCTGTTGGCACAAAATCACCAATAAGCAAGCCAAAATACCTAATGAAAGATAACATTTCAGATGCTAATTGTTTCATTTTCCCTACATTTATATGATCCATAGAAATCATGCATGGTTTATTGTTTTCTGGTCCATAATCAAAAGCAAATATCCTGTCATTTAATACTTTTAAAGAAAAAAGTTTTAAATCTTTTACGTAGCTTGTTAAAATAAAACTCATAATGTATTTACCACAGCCTTCTAACAAATCATGCATAACATCTACACCCACTTGATCAAATAAACTGAAATCTGTAACATTGAACCAAATACATTCTACTTTTAATCCTGTTGCAGACAAATCATTTTTTTTTAAATCATTAAAATACTGTTCGTTACTTCTCAAAAGAGATTTGTCTTCATAACATTTAACTTTTATATCTGATTTTCCCATGGTACAAATTCTACAACAAAAATTAGAGGAAAAGCTTTCCACAAAACCAGTGATTGAATGTATCCCAAGGTTATCCCCCAAAATAAGTCCCAACTCAAAATATAAATTGCCTGTGAAAGATGGAATATCTATATAAACACCATTTTTCATTAGAAAATTAAATTCATCAATTATAGGTTTAAAAATTATTTTATTTCCAAATTGAACTCTATCAGAAGAATGAAAAAGTAAGACCAAGAAAATGTTTGACAAAGATGTTGAACGATAAGGTGGTATGCACGGAATTGATACATATACTGCGCCTAATTTATGAATACCCGAATGGCTACCAAGAACATTTCCACTTTCATAATCATCAAAGAACATGAAAAGTGGGAGCACGAATCGTCCTTCATGTTTCTTCATTCTGCTTTTCTAGTAGGTGCCCTGTATAAAATTACTTAAAATCCTACTTTCATTTTTTAAACTACACATATAATCTAGTGTTTCAGTTAATATGTTTTCAAGCGAAAAAAATTTTTTTAACACAATTCTAAGTGGAATAAATTGTTCAGTGCAATTGAAAGGTTTTAAAAATGAGATACCACTTTTCATAACAGTGTTTAACCTTTGACCGACTACCTTTTCTTCGGGTTTGATAAATGAACCTTGTTCAGCATAATAAGAGAAACGTTTGTGTTCAGTTTTAAAATTAGTAAATGAATTTTCAATCATATCGAAAATGTTGGTAAAAATACTAAGACATTCCTCAGAAATTTTGCCTTCAAATATCATTTGTTGAACATATGTCTTTAAACAAACAACAATACCCTCGGTGAAAACTGTTTCCATACCATCAACCACAATTTGAACAACATTTCTTGATATAATAGAATTAGCATATAAAATTGAAAGAAAATTACTTATTGTTTTATTCAAAATTTCACTTGGTTCAATAAATTGTTTGTTATTCAAATCTTCAGTAGAATCAAAAACAGAATTAAATATAGGTGTAGATTCAAAAGTCAAAATAGATTGATTTTCAAATAATGGTTGAAAAGTGGAAAGCTGTACGAAATCATGTGAGTGTTTTGCTAAATGCTTACGAAAAGAATTTTTTAAGTAAAATGACCTTGTACATTCCGTTTCATTACATTGATAAAAGTTAAATTCATGATTGAAGTGTTGAATATCAAAATGTTTAAAAAGATTTTTGATGTTATTAAAATCTTCTTTACATAAAAAACACTTGGGCATTTTTGTATAATGTGATAAGACTATTTAATTACAATTTTAATATTGATAAATTAATTTTTTAACAAAAAAAGATGAGAATTATATTGAAATATAAATTTTTTAACAAATAAAGATGTGAATTATATTGAAATATAAATTCTAAATAATAATAAGTACAATATTACATAGATATTCCTACGTCGGAAAGAAAAGCATTAACAGCTGTTAAGTTTTTGTCAAATTGAGTTTCTAATTTAAATAAACCTTTTTGAATAAAGTGCCAAATCGCTTCACACTCAACTGGATATTCTGCATTAAAAGTTATCATTATTTTAAAGCAACAATCTACTGAATCAGTTATGGAATTTAGTTGATAAAATGTATCATCAACAACAACAAAATAGTTTAAAATATTGTTTAGAGAAGGACCAACTATTATAATGAATGGTTGCAAAGTATGACCCAAACCGATAAATTTATTTCTTCTACGGGTTATTGTTTCCTGCACTTCAGCGTTGCTTTTAACATATGTAATAAATCCATCTCTCACTTCAAGTTTTGAAGGTTTCCATTGAGTACTTGATTTCTTTCCTCTAGAAATTGATGATGTAATCAAGAAAGGGAGACTTAAAAAAGCAGCGATATTTGAAGATTCTTCATCATTAACTGTAAATGAAATAATATTAAGTATTAAATATTCTATATGTAATGCATAAGACCAAAATGTAAAATAATCTACCAACCTTCAACGCCCAATTGTATGTATTCTTTTAAAATCTGAATAATTGTAACTTCTTTGGTTTTCTTTAATTTTTCTGCAGCTAATTCAAAAATTCTTTTTTTACACAATGGCAGATTTTGATACAAATTATCAGAATACTTTGGATACACAACATTAAAATCTTTTAAAATCTGTTAACATAAATACATAGATAAAATTTAAAAAATAAACAGTTTATACTCAATAAACCGTTTATACTCACAAGAAAATATCCTGTTGGTCTTTTTAATGCCGGATATTCAGCCATATAGGAAGCAATAGATTGTCCATCCTTAGACAATTTAATTTTCAAACGAGTGAAAACGGTTAATAACCAATGTTGTTCAACAAGTGTCCAAGGATCACTTGAATTGCGCAACCAGTTTAAACTTTCTTCAACTGTTGCTTCATCTGCCTGATTCACCAGTGACTGTTGTAGTGTTTCTGGGAGTAATACAGCTGGTGAAGCACGCCCAGATGAAGATGAAGTTGTTGAATTTCTTCTTGATGAACTTATAATTCCAGATTTATGAAACTCTCTTTTACGATTGTTAAGACAATCAAGTAGCTTACCCTTTGCAGCTCGTTTTAATCCAGGTCCATACGATAAGTATGGAATGAAATATGTGGGTGTTCGTTCTTTATTGAAGACTAAAGTTATTTGATAAGCAAGCTCTTGCAATCTGAATGAACTAATTCTGGCATTAATATCAGTGCTTAGTTCATTACTTATAATTAAATTACAAAGACGCCTGCGTCCAATGCTGTCTAATAGGCCACTTTTTTGGTAACTAGCTAATAAAGAGTTGCCCTCATTAGAAGTTTTAAGCAAATCTAACAACTTCTAAAAAAAAAAAAATAACAACTATAATATTATAAACTAATATTTTTAGAACACATTAATTACTATTGTTATATATATATAAATAATATTTAATGTTTTAATTTATAATACATAAAACATATTAACGCAATCAACAAAAAACATTTATCTGGAATATGAAATAATATAATAATTTTCTAAGTATGATGTAGCCAAAAATATTTCATATCTTAAATACTTACAAGTTTTTGTGATTGTTGTACTTCAGTCGTATCCTCAGTTGCCTCTATTTTGTGGGCTTCGTTTGTTTCGTCATTACTTATGACATTTTTTAGTGTTTCAAAATATAACTCAACATTTTCAAATGACTAAAATTAAAAAAAATAATAACATGTCAAAGATTTTTCCTAAAAAAATAACTGTTATACTAATGACACAAACAATAACCTAATAAACAAGTATGTTAGGTAACAAATATATGGTACCTAAATTTAATAGGTATTTATTATTTGTTTAATATCTTTATTAGTAAGATATATTTTTAGTTAATTTTTATTTCTTCAGATATTTTTTCCAGTTATATTATCCTATATATATTTTTTAAATTCACAGACATTTAATTTCTTGATAAAAATTCTATAATAAAGACTAATTGTAGCCAAATTCTTACTTCTGCAGATGAGGTAGTACTACTTGTACTATGTAACGAAATGACTTACACTACTAAACTTTCCGTTTTAGAGCGTCAAATCCGTATACTTTATTTAAGTAATATAATCTTTACAATAATTAATTATAAATTACATTATTTTCTTTTGTCAGATTAATTTGCTTTTAGCATATAATAAAAGTAAATACGATACACAACACAGATGACACATATATATATATATATATATAATATTAACTCACGGTGTCCGGGTGTATAACCTGAGGGGAGGATGGATTGGTTGATCCAAATAATATTGTGTAGGTATACTACTACGGTACTGCCGTAGTCCGTACATAATACTACTGGGGGAAGTATGGAGGAAAAAGCATATATTTTTGTATAGGTAGTATACTATGGTATTACCATAGTCCGTATACAAAAACAGTGACAGTGGGATAGGGACGATTGTCAGGTGTACTCGGCGTCTTGGCGGATGGGTCGCGGCTTGGCTTGACTCCTATCGGCGGCGTCGTACGGTTCCTGGGCTGTGGCAATGGTCCTCTGGGCTGCAGTGTCTGATTGTCGGCGGATGGGTCGCGGCTTGGCTGGACTCCTATCGGCGGCGGCGTTAAGTTATCGGTAGCTTGCGATACAGATCGACAGTCATATCAGTATGGAGACAACGATACAGGGCATTAGTACACATCAAATGTACTCCTCTATATCATCTCCGTCGTAATATGACTTATCGATCGGGAGGGAACTGGAAGGTGGGAGGTGTCTTATTATCGATCGACTGGCTGTATTTATGTCTAGTCGTGTGGTCTCCTCGGTGACAGTTATCCGGGTAGCCAATATGGTCTTTTGCCGTATTACTACGATTCGTAGGTAACTTGTGAGGCTGTGAATTAGCATTAGGCTTTTGCTAGAATGTAACTGTGATGCTGATTACGAAATGTACGCCGTGGACGGCTTTTAAGTATTATAAAAATGCCGACCACGCTAGCTGTTTATACAGAATCGCTCGTTAACGCGATCTGGTGCGCGCATGATGTATTGTTGTGATGCGCGTAGCGTAATTTTTAGTTCCGGTATACTCCACTGGTGGTGGTAGTAGTATTATTGCCGTGGTAGTGTGCTATATAACTATTTCTCGTTACATTGTCCCCTTTTTAAATCATTTTGTTCTTTCTTGTGCGACATTAAAATAAAATGATTTAAAACCAAGAGAGGAGAGAATAGTTATAAAAATAAAATTTTGTACGTATTGACTGTTGTGTTGATGATAGTATTGTGATGGGGTTTTGCTTATCCCTTTTTCTTTCTGGCCTGATGCTTCAGCTTCCTCCGATACGCCCAACTCTTCCTTTTCTGTTGTCGTCTACTCTCACCTTGTACGCCGACTTCGGGTTCTCTACTTTCTCCAATAATCTCCATTTCTTCTTGAGGGCTAATGGTCATTTCGATAGTTTCATCGGTCATAGCTGACACCTCGGATGGCGCGCTGACGATAGGTTGGCATTGCAGCGTGAGTGGGAAATCCATAGCGACTTGGAAGTTGTATTTGGTAATCTCGGCTTCCTTCTCTCGCTGATATTCAGCCATGGCTCGTTCGTACTGTTTGTCAATAGGTAACGTGGTCGCTTGTAATACGTTGATTTGGTTATTATTTTCCTGATTCAGTTGACTGACTAGTGGAATGTCTTCGGCTAGATGGTCGTCACCAAAAAGTTCCTGGTACCTAGTTTCTAGCAGTTGGTCCAACCACTTAGTACGATTATGTTTGTAGCCTTGATGTCGATTTGGTGTGTGCTCCTCCTGTTTTGGGTACATCTAATAATACGAACAAGTAAATATGTGACATCGAGTATATACCCACCACCTGCACACAGACATATAGACACACAAACATTTATTTTATTTTATTTCATTGCTCTTTCCCTGTTTCCGTTTTCCCTGGGTCGGGAGGAACGTACAGCTTGACATTTTTGAAGTTTTGTATCTGCGGTTTCTCTTGATCATCCGTGATGACTAGTGTATTATTGTCATAGACTTGACTGATAATATATGGCCCTCGATAAAGTAAAAAGAATTTATGTATTTCTTTATCGGTGCCTGAAGATAGTTTATGCTCCTTGACCAACACCTGTTGTCCCACCTGGTACGTGGGAAACCTTTTTTTCTGATCCTTGATTTGGTTACGCTGTTCCGCTCTTTTCTGTAGACGACTCTTTGCCAATTCTATTATGACATTGATGTCTGATACCGGTTCATCCATTGGTCGTGGTATAAACTTATCGATGCTTAAGGACGGTTTCTTCCCCGTCAATATTTGTGTGGGTGTGAATCCGGTTGACTGGCGTGTAGTATTGTTTAGCCAATATTCAATGTTGTCCAGCCATTTCACCCACGTGGTATGTTTGTGAGAGCAATAAGCCCGCAGAATTCTCCCTATTTCGCGGTTGACTCTTTCTATTGGGTTACTCTCTGGATGGTAGATCGTTGTGAGTGACGTCTTAATTCCTATAACTTGTAATTGTTCTGTCCACTTACTACTTGTAAATTGAGTTCCATTGTCTGTCAATATTCTCTTAATTGGTCCATGTTTCGGTAGATAATCATGTAAAACCTTGTTGAGTATGGTGTCCGTGTTAGCACGACGGATGGCATATAACTTAACATGTTTTGAAAAAATATCAACTAGCGCTAGAATGTATTTCATACCCAACTGTCCCCTGGGCAATGGTCCCATTAGGTCTAGTGATATGGTGTGTTTAGGTTCAGCTAGTATTGTGGATATAGTAGGTCCTCTTGCTGTTTGATTGTTGACTTTGCTTTTTTGACATAGTTCACATGATTTAGTGAATTTCTTTATCCTAATATACATGTTATGAAGTTGGTAGTTATTCCTTAGTATGTGATAGGTCTTATATGCTCCCATGTGTCCAAAATGGATGTGTGTTTCCTTGATCAACTGGTCACTTATTACATCTGGGACCATAACTCGATAATTGTTGTTCCGCTCAATGGAAAATAGTAAGTTCCTATGCATAATGAAATACTTGTCTGGTTTGTTTTGTAGTCGGTTAATGATACAACGTAGTCTTGGATCTTGATTCTGTATTTCATGCAAGCGTTTGAATTGACTCTGTAGCTCACGGCTGTATTGGTGTAACATTAATTTGTTTATAACAATGTTTATACAATTCTGCTGTTCAAAATCTTGGTCGCCCTGTGGATATAGGGTCAGCGTGTCAGCACCGATATTTTCCTTACCGGGTATGTGTATAATTTCGAGATTGAATTCTTGTAGAAAGATAGACCATCGGGTGAGTCTTGCATTTAATAATTGACATTGTTTCAAGAACACGAGCGCTTTATGATCTGTTAGTACCTTTATTGGATATCCTAATATGTGGTTCCGGAACTTCTTGCATGCAAAGACTATCGCTAATAGTTCTAGTTCCGTGGTGTGGTAGTTCTTCTCAGGATCTTTCAGTGTCCGACTTATGAACCCTAGAGTTCTATGTCTGCCCTCTTTGTCTAATTGGAAGAGCTCCGCACCGATGGCTGTGCGGGATGCATCAGTGGACAAATAGAAACATTCCTGAAAGTCTGGATATTGTATGATTATATCTTCCAAAAATGCCTTTTTTATTTCTATGAACGAAGCTTGGTGCTGGTCGGTCCATCTCCAGGGAGTCCCCTTTTTTAACAATTCACTCAGCCGCGATGTCATCTCCGAAAGGTCCCGAATATATTTTCTATAGAAATTTATGAATCCCAAAAATGCTTGGATCTGCTTTCGGTTCTGTGGTGGTTGAAAATTTTGAACCGTTCTAACTTTGTTCGGATCCATCTGGATACCGTCCTTGGATATGACGTGACCCAAAAATAGTACTTGCGACTGAAAAAAATGTGATTTTGATGCGTTGATCGTTATATTATGTTCGCTGAACTTTTGAAAAATTTGTGACAGATGTTCCAAGTGTTCGGGGAAATTCTTTGACATGATATGTATATCGTCCACGTAGATGGCTACAAAGTTTAATATTTCTGGTCCCAAAACTTTATCCAACATCTTTTGGAATTCAGCTATTGAATTCACCAATCCAAATGGTAGTACTTTGTACTGATAGTTCCTCCCACGGTATAAAAATGCCGTGATTTCTCTGCATTCCTGTTGTAGCGGGCATTGCCAATATCCAGCTGTGAGATCGATAGAACTTAGGTATTGTGCTCCTTCAAATTTCAGCAAGATTTCTTCTATATTACTAGGACATTCTCGGTCTGGTATAATACGCTGATTGACCTTTCTCGCATCAATACAGACTCGGATATCCCCATTTTTCTTCTCGACACCAACTACTGGTGAAGACCACGGTGATGTAGATTTTTCTATTATACCCCATTCCAACATTCGTTGTATTTCTCTATCCATTTTTTCGACCTTGGACATTGGTATAGGGTACGGTCTCTGGTAGACTGGCTCCCCTTCTTTGACTTTTATTCGACATTGATATTGTTCAATTTTTCCTGGACGGTCGGAAAATATATGTCGATACTGGTCCAACAGCTGGGCAAATTCTAATCGCTGCTCGTCCCCCAGGTGTTGGTTGTTCTCGTCATCATTGCTAGTGATCTGTATCCTATTCATTTGATGATCCTCAGTTATGACTTTTAGTTCAATGTTCGCAAATGGTGTATGGTAAATTGTTTGATTTATGTTCCATGTCACTGTTCTATTACTGAAATTTATTTGCGTATTGTATTGTCGTAGAACGTCTGCCCCGATTATTCCCTTCTCGTTTAAGTTTTCCACTTGCACAAAGTTCGCGAAAATGGTCGCTGGTCCCATCTTGCATTCACAAAAAATTTGTTTAGATATTTTGCATATCTTTTTCCCGATAGCGTTACTTATTTGGACTCCACTGATCGGTAACATTGGTACGCGGTTGTTGTTTTGAATAATCCGGTCCACGATTTCTTTTGTTAGAACACTAATTGTTGCTCCAGTGTCAACTAATAGCTGCATCGACTCACCTTCAATTTCACATTGTATATATGGGCTAATCATTCTATTATTAGTGGGTATACTATTGACGGCATGTGACGTGTGTAGGTTGTCATTTCTTTCGTTTACTTCTTCTATCGCATCTACACTGACTTGGTTGATTTGTGGCTGGTCGCTGCCGTTTTCTCTCTGTTGTCCCCTTTGATTCCAATTTCTTTGTGGGTGACTATGATTGTTGTGTTGTGGTTGGCCATTCCAGTTGTTTCGTGGCTGGTCGTGTCTTGGATTTCTCTCACTGCCAGAACTTCTCCAATTGTTGTTCCTCGGTGGCTGGTTGCTGGTACTGTTTTCTGTATTTGCTGTCTCGGGTCTTTCTTTACGATTTTCCTCGGTACTAAGTATTTTCATGGCGTTGAAAATTGATTTTTCTGGTAGAGATACCAATATTGCTCTGAGATACCCTGGGTAATGACTCGCTATATTCCTTACTATTTCTTCTTCTGATAATTGTGGGACTTGTAGGTGACGTAGTCGGGATGCCCATTGTGAGAAGTGTTCTCTGTATGTAGTATTATTTGGTACATGTGATGTGTTGAGACAACTACTCCATGTCTGAATTTGTATTTCTCTCGACCAAAATTCATCAATAAACGCATCTCTAAACTCAGAGTAATTTTTAATTTGAAATTTGATTGTTAAGTACCAATTATTTGCAGCGTTCTTGAGACAGTCTCGCATGACGATCAGTCTTTCTTCTCTGCTTATTTGTTTGACTTTGAAATATTCTTCTAAATTTTGTAAGAAATCTATCGGGTGTTGATCTTTTTGATTGCCATAAAATGTCGGTTTTGATATTTCTATGTTGGAGTTCCGTACGTTATGCTCCTCCACACGTGTCATATTATTTTGATTTTTATTGTTGATTTCTCGTACTTCTTTTTTAAGTTTTTCGATTTTTTCATCGTAATCTTCTTTAATATTTTTGATCTTTTTATTGTAGTTTTCTTCATTATCGTTTATCTTTTTTAATAGTTGTTGTACCAGAAATTGACTATTCCTTTCGATTTCTTTTTTGAATGTTTGGAATGTTTCTTCATTGATTGTCTGCCTTTTCGGTGGCATTTTTAAAGATGTAGTTTTTTTTTTTTTTTTTTTTCTTCTTTGCAAAATGGTGAAGATCTCGGAGTCGAAGTAGAATTTTCTTCCAAATCGAGCCTTGAAGTTGGGCGCCAATTGTAACGAAATGACTTACACTACTAAACTTTCCGTTTTAGAGCGTCAAATCCGTATACTTTATTTAAGTAATATAATCTTTACAATAATTAATTATAAATTACATTATTTTCTTTTGTCAGATTAATTTGCTTTTAGCATATAATAAAAGTAAATACGATACACAACACAGATGACACATATATATATATATATATAATATTAACTCACGGTGTCCGGGTGTATAACCTGAGGGGAGGATGGATTGGTTGATCCAAATAATATTGTGTAGGTATACTACTACGGTACTGCCGTAGTCCGTACATAATACTACTGGGGGAAGTATGGAGGAAAAAGCATATATTTTTGTATAGGTAGTATACTATGGTATTACCATAGTCCGTATACAAAAACAGTGACAGTGGGATAGGGACGATTGTCAGGTGTACTCGGCGTCTTGGCGGATGGGTCGCGGCTTGGCTTGACTCCTATCGGCGGCGTCGTACGGTTCCTGGGCTGTGGCAATGGTCCTCTGGGCTGCAGTGTCTGATTGTCGGCGGATGGGTCGCGGCTTGGCTGGACTCCTATCGGCGGCGGCGTTAAGTTATCGGTAGCTTGCGATACAGATCGACAGTCATATCAGTATGGAGACAACGATACAGGGCATTAGTACACATCAAATGTACTCCTCTATATCATCTCCGTCGTAATATGACTTATCGATCGGGAGGGAACTGGAAGGTGGGAGGTGTCTTATTATCGATCGACTGGCTGTATTTATGTCTAGTCGTGTGGTCTCCTCGGTGACAGTTATCCGGGTAGCCAATATGGTCTTTTGCCGTATTACTACGATTCGTAGGTAACTTGTGAGGCTGTGAATTAGCATTAGGCTTTTGCTAGAATGTAACTGTGATGCTGATTACGAAATGTACGCCGTGGACGGCTTTTAAGTATTATAAAAATGCCGACCACGCTAGCTGTTTATACAGAATCGCTCGTTAACGCGATCTGGTGCGCGCATGATGTATTGTTGTGATGCGCGTAGCGTAATTTTTAGTTCCGGTATACTCCACTGGTGGTGGTAGTAGTATTATTGCCGTGGTAGTGTGCTATATAACTATTTCTCGTTACAACTAGGTCCTAATGAACTGTCAATTAAAACATCACTGGAGGATAGTGATTGATTAATCTAAAATATAAATTAATGAATAATATTTATATAAGATTCAATTACTGTATGAATATGAAAATTATATTTTAATAATTCAAATATTATAGTTTATACCACGCTTGTATTCGTGTTTGGTATTCCTTGAATTATCGTTTTCCACTGTTCTAAGTTTGAAATAAATCTAGCTCTGTGTCCTATTATAGGAATTAACTCTTTAATCATTTCATTCGTTAAGCAAGGAAAAGTCTCGATATCAATTTCATTTTCTATGAAAAAAAATAATAAATTTACGAAAAATATTTGATATATGTTTTGAAATTATATGTTTAAATAGCACACAGCCATATAGGTAATATAAAGTGAAAAATATACTAATAATTATTATAGAACTCGTAAGTCGTAATACACTATTTTAAAGGTGACATGCATTGTAGCGAAAGATAGTACCTATTGACTTAAATACTATAGAGTTAGTTTAAATTTCATTCGTAATATTTTTATTAAACTTACCTTGGAAAAGTTCAATATATTGTGTAAGATCCCACGCGGTTAACAAGTCAGCTACGTCCGACATTTTTAAGATATAAAATATTAGTAATAACTTATTAGTATACACTATACAATATAAAATATAGGTATTGAGTAATAATTATTAAATTATGAGTACACTGGTACTTATGGTATACTGTATACACTTAACACTTTACACGAGAAAAATTAAAATATACGATCACGAATCACAAATTAATCGTTTTTGATCCACGAGTTTAAATAAAATAAACATTAAACGATGTAGGTACTGCTAAATAGTGCTAATAGCAGTAATAGGTACGTGGTTGTAAAATGAATTTCGGCCATTCCGGGAAATACGCCTGATGCAATAATGCCTCCAGAAATCCCGCTATTTTTAGTTTTTACCAAATTATCGTTGACAATACGCTATCAATATTGTTGTGGTTACTACTTTTGGGTTGTATAAACCGAAAATATGTTATCTACACCATGAAATGTTTTCCTTAACCAATCATATTGTAATCGTTACATTTTACAATTGTACAGCAGTACAGCACCTATATTTATATTTTTTTTGTGTAAAATGAACTGTACAATTTGCTATCGTTACAAATAGTTTTGTATTATTAACTAAAGCCCACTTGTTCATCTTAAATATTTATTGTTAAGGATACCAAGTATTCCGTTAAAACAAGCATTTTGTTGTATGTGCATAATGAAATGTAATTACAATACACCTTTAGATATGTACAACAAAACACCAATAAACAATAACATAATTGTTTCTTTAACAAATTACTTAGTTACGTGTATCAGTACGTCTGATATAATCGACATTTTTTTGTTTGGGCCTACACTTTATCGTATAACAAAATAATTTTGTGATTTGTAAAGTAATATTTTTTTCAGTGGAGGGCCCCCAAAAAAATTGTACACTAATTTTATTAAATCAGGCCTTGGTTATAAATTTAATTTCATTCGTATTTTTGGAAAGAAAACTTGAAACGAAATCACTTGATAAGATTGATAAGAATGAATTTTGTATTACTGTGGTTGTCCGTTGTGCAAAAATACGAAAAATTGGAGTTTTGAGTCGTGTATATAATATGAAGCATTTTTTTTTGATTTAAAATATTAGATTTTATTATTAAATTATGAACATACCTGGTTGATTGATTTCACTAGAAATTTCTTTCCATAATGATTCTTTATAGGGATGGTCACTTTATTTTTTATCACTCATGTCGTATAAGGAAGATCGTTCGCGAACTAATTCGATAAGCATTTCTGTATTCATTTTATACACTAAAAATCACTAAATTAATTTAAAATTAAAGTGGTTCAACTGTGTCCGTTATTGTGGATATGCACTTAGGCCGTTGATATTGAGAATTGTTGTGGACCAATTTACAAAAATCAAAACACATTTGACAATGACACATCATCTATTCGACATGCGAGCACATGTCGCTGCCGTGCATCGTTCTGCAAGAGCCCGTGGCAACGCTGAAAATTGGTACGTAATTTTGACGTAATAGCCAATATAGCAATGAATGTACATCAACACTCATCAGCTGTATAAAATATAAGCCCACACACATAGAAATGGGACAGTTGTTTTAACTACATACTATGTTGTCAAGCATTATAATTGAAGTAAACTGCATTTGTAGGTTAAATCAACTGCAATAGAGCGTTGATCTAAATATAATATTTCAACTATTTGAAGGTATTGAAATAACTCGTAAAAATTGTTATTTTGAGAATCCAGGTTATTTAATTTAACATGTTTTGAGGTTTAAAATGACTACAAGTTAATGAGTTATTCTGAATTATTTTTACTCTTAAAATAAACATCGATGCACGTTGTTGTGACTAGCCTAATTGATATGATAATTGATAGTGCACTAACATGTGCTGTGTTCTTGTTTATATTATATAAATAACATTATTAGTTTGTGTATTTCTTTTGTTAATATTTTTGATATTCGCGGTATTTTTATTCTCGTTGTTTGTCTTTTCAGTTTTTCACTTATTAGTTATTGTCTCAGTACAGTGATTAATGATTATTGTGTATTGTGTAATTGTGCATTTTATATTTAACGCCAGACACCAGTTCACCTACAACTTTAATATCATGACTTCTTCCTCTCTTGGCCAGCTTTTGGAAGTAAGTATATTAATGGTTATTAATTATTATATTTTAAATAGTATTTACATTACTTTAAATCATAAAAGGACATATCCACATAGGTAGGTGTTATTTTTACTGATCTCAATCTCTCTGTACATAGGATATATATTATATATAGGATACTGAAACTAATGAGGAAATATTATATGGTGATACAAAACCTAAGTTTGTTGAAGTCAATGAAAACTTCACTAGCAGTTCAAATTTGTTTGACCTAGATAGTCCAGTCAATTCCAGACCGTCCAGTCCGTTAACTTTAAAATCAGGCGCTATTGCAAAGGTTCC
Source organism: Rhopalosiphum padi (assembly GCF_020882245.1). NCBI lineage: Eukaryota > Metazoa > Arthropoda > Insecta > Hemiptera > Aphididae > Rhopalosiphum > Rhopalosiphum padi. The sequence continues at coordinate 68,194,865 of NC_083599.1, forward strand.
CGAATGTAATAGATTTGAACCATATTTAAGGCCATGTTCTTCATCTAATTCTTCAACAACATTGCATTCTAAGTATGGAAATTTCAAACCTATGGAATGGACTGATTATGTAAGCTAATAATTTCAATTAAAGTTTTATTTTAAAAATATAATATCTATGGTAGGTACCTATATATTGATGTATGATCCTTATTTATTATATTCTGTATATATAGACTGTATTAGAACTGTTAAATACAACCAATGATGGAAGATATGTCACTGCTAATGCCAAGTTAAATAATGGGTTTTTATCTGATGAGGGACAAAATGTATTAACTAAGCTATTGATTAACCATCTGTTTCAAGACCAACACAAGTACCTTAGTCAAATTTATTTTTTTCTTATCCATTTACAAATGAGTTTCAAAAATATTTTTAAGTTATCATATATAATGATTTATAAATTTTAATCAATCTTATAAGTAAACATTTTGCAAATATTAAAATATGTACTTGCAAATAACAAATAATTAATTATATTTTGTTCTAGGGGCCCTGATTTGTTTTTTCGGAAGATAGCAAAGTTAATTGTTGAAATATTTCCAAATGAATTAGATGTTGGTTTATTTATAAGTACCTAGATATGGTTTAGAAAAGTTATGAAAAAAAAGAAACAAATTTACATTAAAGAAATTAAAGTATTTTAAAATTAATTGATTAAACATTTTAAAATGTAATAATAACAATGTGATAAATGATGATAATCTTTTAAAACAAAAATAACAAGTTTTGCAAATTCTTAATATAATTATTTTTTAATTCTTAATTATGTCTGGTATAACTTGTTATTTATATCAAAGGTGAGCAGTTAATATAACAATTTATTATTTAACTCTAAAAATTTAAAACCCATTTGATAAAAAGTATAAATTTAACTTCATTATAAAATAGTTAATTAATTGAATTTTAATTACCACATAGGTCACACATAGATTGTCTAAATTTCAGTAATTGTATAATTATAAATAAATATTTTGTCAAAAATGCATCTTATTCCTTCTTATTACACATTAGCTGAAGTAAATAGTTATTAAATTAATTTGTTTTAATTACATGTGTAATTATTAGATAATACCTCTATACAAACATAAATATTAAGTTAGTTAAAAAATTAATTAACTACTAAGTAGTAAGTTAAAAAGTTAATAAATAAATACATTTTTAACTAATTAATGCCCATATTTTATATGTATAATAATAAATTATACTCAATACTTTGAGTAGATTGTTAAAAATATAATATTTTAGTAACTATACCTTTATGCTAGTTACTATTTTATTTATTTTTCTTATAGAGTGTGTATTTTATACCACCTAAGACAGAAGGATTACATCAAACGTATGCTAAAGGTAAGTTAGTAGAAAAATGGAAAAATGTATCGAAGCGTCTTAGGGCAGTAGGTGCACTTGAGATACAGACAAGAATAGTTGATAATTCATCAGGAAGTCATAACTTAAATGTGTTTACAGGTATTTATTTATTTCATTTTATATTAGAGCAAAAAATACTTATACCTATGCAAATACATAATTGTAATAAACTAATAACATTAGATCAAGTTAATTTGGCTAAAGAATGGCTTAAAACTGATGGGTTGATTGCTTCGTTTGATGCCATTTTGAAAAACTGGGATATCACATTTGAATTAAGAAACAATGAAATTACTAATTCAATAAATTGCAATTTGTCAGATTTTTTTGAATCTTGGCCAATACTTCAAAGTTCAAGAGGCTATGAATTGGTTTGTTTAATTTAATATTTATTTTAATCATATTATGTTATTAAGGTTTATACTTAACTAATTCATTTATTTAATTTTTTAGGTGGAAATAGATTTTAGATTAAAGTACCCAAATAATAAATCTCATGATTATAGTCATTTCATAAACAATTGGACTAAGTTTACAAAAGCTATTTTGAATATTCGCAGAAGTTCAGTCAAAGATAAACATGCCCATAACTTACTATCTCAATTTGATGCTGCTCAATTGATGAAAGGTAAGAATATTTTATTAATTTAAATTTCGTTATTGAATAATATTTTGAAGTTCTTTTATAACATAATATTCTTTAAAGATTATAGGACTTGTAATATCCTGAAATTATTACTATTACCATATTTGATCCCGACCAAGACTCAAATTAAGGGTAACAACAAAAATAAATCGTGGAAACCATCTCTTGAAGAGTCTGCTGCAGCATTTGTTACCCATGTTACTGTAAGTAATAAACAAATTGGAAGACTTTGTAGCTGTTTGGTTTTTATTCTTAAATTAATCTAGTTTAAAAATTATGTTATTATTTCAGAATTTATCTAATTTAGAAGAGGATATAATTAGAAGACGTTTGAAATATACTGAATATGGGTCTACAATACAGCCATTTATTATATTAGTAGGGAATGATATATCTTCTATCGATACAAGCTACATTAGAGTAAATGATCAGTTATGGAAAATACAATGTCCTTTACGTGCTCTTAGTATTTGTTTTAAGGCATATTTTACGTTTCATTGCTCGTACCCAAGAGAATGTTATGAGACTTGGTTACTTTTGCAAACTCATGTTTTTAATTTGGTAACTGATTTTGATAAGCAAACAGCGATAACCATTAATATTTCAAATAAATTAAAATCTTTAGTCTAGTAATTTTTCATTTTGACTACTGTTTATATTGATAACATTGTCCATTTAGTATTTTTATTTCATCGGTTGATTTATTTGTTAGTATTTTAATTATTTTTACTGTTCAAATTATTATTTTTATAAATATTATTAAAATAATACTTAATAAATTCAAAATTCAAAATGTATAACTGTTATTTATGCTCTATAAAAAACATTTTATCAGTTAATGAATTAGTTTTACATTTACAGATTTTTCATAATCTAAATAACTATTCTTTATTCATATGTAATCAAAACTCTTGTGTAAGAAATTTCCGAGGAATTGGTAAGTTCAGAAAACATTTAAACAAAGAACATACAGTTTCTAACTTAACATTAAATTTAAATCTTAATGAAGTAACAATTCCAAATTTTGAGATCGGTCCTACTTCATCTGAATCTATTTTGTTAAATTCTGAATCTTTAATCTCTCATAGTGAAATTGAAAATAAGCTAAATAATTCATTTGAGGATATTGTAACTAGTAGTGCAGTAGGTTTCATAGCTGATTTATACTCTAATCCAAGTATGACTGAAACGTTATTACAAACAATTGTTACAGGGACTAATGAACTTATTTCTAATGGAATTATATGCCATTTAAAAAGTAAAATTGAACCTCTTTTAAAAAAGTGTACTCCGAAACAAATCCAAGAAATAGATAAACTATTCAATGTGTTAGTTAATCCATTTGTGAAACTTGAAACTAAATTCCTTAGAATGAAATATCTTGAAGAAAATAATTTATATGTTAAACCAAAATCTGTAGTCGTGGGATATACTAGAGAAAAAAAAAATGAAACTGGTATAGAGCGTTTGTTAATGGTACCAATAGAAGGGCATTTAATATCTTTAAAAACAAATCTTAAATCTTTTTTTGAACTACCTGGTGTATTGGATATAGCATTAAATTATTTAAAAAACTCAATGAAATCAAATTTACTTTCATCTTACTTGAATGGTTCTTTGTGGAAATATATATATTCCATGTTTCCTCATAAAATAGTGTTTCCCCTTTTTTTATATTATGATGATGCAGAAATGGGTAATCCTCTAGGATCCCATTCAGGAGTTCATAAAATGGGTTGTATTTATTATTCTGTTGCTGCTCTCCCTCCAGAATATCTTTCCTCCCTAAATAATATTTTCGTAGCATTTTTATTTCATTCTGCTGATCGAGGACAATCAAAAATCAATAATAAAAAAATGTTTGCAGCTCTAATAAAAGAACTAATTGATGTTCAAGAAAATGGTATTCTACTTTCTACTAATGTAACAATTTATTTTACTTTGGGGCTTGTTTTAGGAGATAATCTAGGTCTCAATTCTATTTTGGGGTTTGTTGAAAGTTTTTCAGCAAACTTTTATTGTCGGATATGTTATTCACCAAAATCTGACCTACAAAATTTGTTGAAAGAATCAAAATTAATCAGAAACAAAATTAATTATGAAGATCATATTAATCAGGCTAATGTTTCAATAACTGGTATAAAAGAACGTTGTATTTTTAATGATGTACCTAATTATCATGTTGTTGAAAATATAGTTTGTGACTTTATGCATGATATTCCAGAAGGAGTAGCTCGCTATGATATGGCAGTTATCATTAATAGTTTAATTCAAGCTAAATATTTCACTTTGGATGAACTTAATAGTCGCATACAGCTTTTTGCATATGGGGTGACAGAACAAAAAAATTCTCCACCTAGCATTAGTCAGTGCAATTTAAACAATGGAAGTATAATAATGTCAGCATCAGAGATGCTATGTTTCATTAAATATATAAAGTAAGGTAAGTGTAAGTTAAGTTAGTTAAAAGTTAAGTTTTTAAAGTTAAGCTTAAGTAAGTGTAACCCGTATATGGTTTAATATATTAAATTGAAACCTGGACATTCGAAAATACTTAAAAAAAACTTGTCCTCGTGATTCTCGAGTTGGCGACATAGGGTTGCAAATTCACCTTCAGTTTTTCTTTTTTTTAAGATATCATGCACCCAAATTTTTCTTTTTCGTTCAGACTTTTGTTGAACATTCTTTCTACTGTTTTCTTCTTCGTCTAATAAAATTGCTATAATAGCCAAATCTGGCGTTGAAAAATGACGAAACATTTTATAATTTTTTTACTGAACAGTATAGAACACTGTATTTCACAGACTAGCCGTGTGTAACTAACAACTGAAAATGAAGTTTCTACGCTAGTGGGTACATCATTTGACGGTGGGTGACGGACGATGCCTGTAAAGTGTGAATATGTGGACGATTTGTCGTGCCGTTACATGCTGTGACGGTCCGTGCCATGCCGTAACAGTGTGAATCGGGCTTTATATCTGTTTATCTTCTATTTTAATTTTAATTGTTTTCATTATGAAATTGAATAACAACTGACAAATAATTTAAAGAGTTGTGTAGGTAGGTACTTATTATAATTAATATTCATTATATTGATATTTACTTTTTGCTGTATTTTTTTTTTAATGTATCGGCGTAACGTTGGCTCTGGTATATTCATCTGTTTCGCAACAATTATACAGGCAATTTTCTTATTGATACAAAGATCTAATGCTTTTTGCATATCTAATTTTGACCACAAACCCCTATCTGATTTTCTCTCATAATTTCGTACCATGTTTTTCTACAACAAACGTTAGATGAATTTTAATATTAATTTTTAATAACTTCAAATACAAATCTTTTAATCCAAACTACAAGGTAGGGGCAAGTTGACGAACTCGTCAACTTACCCCAGCGGCTAAATTGGTGAAAATTGTTATTTACACCTATAGTAAAATTAAACTGCACATACCACCAGTGTAATATAATTGCTAACAACTACCACTATCCATACATGTAAAAATAAATAGCTGTACTTACTTAGTTTATTGGTGAAGCCTTACGGAAACGGTCTTCAAATTTTTATTTTACTGCAATAAACAAACAAATGATAACACGTGCTCATGTATTATCAATTAATCATTTTTTTCGATATAATTTATACGCATGCATAGATATGAATCTAAATGTCTTTGAAAATCGCCACTAGATGGCGTAAAACATTTTCAAAACCCAATTAGTCAACTTGCCTCGCTCTCCCTACCTATGAATAATTTAAAATTTTTTTTTTATTTTTAAGAAAATATTAAATATTTAGATTAAGCTTGTGGTTAAAGTTAATTTATTTTATTTTCTAAAATATTTAAAATATTCAAGTATTTAGTTTATTTTTCTTCCGTATATGGTTTAGCATTTTTGAAAATTTAATACAAGATCCTACATTACTTACTTTTTATGTGTATAAAAATATTAAAAATACATAAGTACAATTTTTTATAAATGCATTTGAAGTACCTATGAGCTCTATTTTAGTACCCTAAATTTTGTTTGTGCATATAATCTACTTAATTAATAATATAATACTTAAAAACATTTAAAGTTTTCCATGACAAACATGATGGTTAATTATTAACACCAGCTCCTATTTTTTAAAATTTAGCTACTACACACTTCACCATTTCTTTTTTTTAGTGTATCTAGACAACCTGACAAATAATAATAATTACATGATAAAATATTTTACAAATACAAAAACATCCAATAATATAAAATACCTAATTAGTAAATTGTAAGTGTCACGATTATAAATAGTCTAAGACCTCAAAGCTAATAAAAAAGTTTAACTTACTACAAATTATTATTTAGGTATTTAATTAATAATTTTAGAAATGTATATTGTACATTTTCAATCTGATTAATATAAAAAACTTAAGATGGTGATGAGACTTATGAGTTATGGCTATTTTAGGTGAGAAGTGGAATGTTCAGTAACTAACTGAAATATTAATTTTTTATTAGGTGTATAAACGAAACCTAACATTTTGAAAGCTTTATTTTGTGAATGAATTTATGCGTATATTATTAAAACATTAGGTTATAATAGTAAATATTTTTTAACTGTCTATTAAAGAATAAAAACAAAAATTATTCAGAAATAATATGTGACATTGAGACATAAATTATTTATGGCGGTGCGCGCGTCGTAAATAATATTCAAACATGTACAAATCCATAAGTCATTGCACACTTACGGGAATAATCGGGAATAATATTCGTATGAATAACTATAAATTATAATGTGCTGTCGAGAAATGTATATTGTGACCGTTCACCCCGACACACAGCATCAGCAGACAGCAGTAGCCGCCACCGACGCTGCTGTAGTTCCAAACACTAGACACCTGGAGCGCTGTTTGCGCTGCTCCAATTACTAACACGGCAGTTGTCCATCTTGACGTCTTGTCTGTGGTCGTCTTTTACGAACGTTTTAATGCTACGGAGCATCGTCTCACGTTTGGCCGCCGAAAATCTCGTGGTTGATTCGTCACACAGTTGGCATTAATGATTCACGTTTGGGATTTGAGATGGCTGCTGTCGACCGCGTTTGCGTGTGGCCGTCGGTCGATTTTCGCATATTATCCGCAATTTCCGATAGTCCGTTCGGCCGCCATACCCTCATGGTTATAAAATATAAAATAATATGTATGTGTATAAAGTTTATGTGTAAGACGTACTTGAAAGACACTATGGTGTATTGATATGTATAGAGAAATATATGTTTTAGGCCATATGGAAAATTGGTTTTTTGGCAAAAAGACTACGCTCTTTGCAATGGGATAGCTCGTTTGCGAACTACTTATTATTTTTCCAAACAGCCTGCTGTTTTTCAGGCTCATTGCATACATACTAACAGCAGTTAGGCCTTTTAAGAACTACAATCATTTTATGGAAAAAACCATTTTAATTATTTTATTTTAAGGGTCATCGATAATAACACAGTACATTATATGTAACATGCAACATTATTATTAATTACTTATTACTTATTAATTTTGTACAGTTGTTGATCATTGAATTACTAGTTTTATTATATATTACTAACTAAAAAAAAAAAATGTAAAATATTAAATTAAATTGAAATATTACAAAAAATATTATATTCCAATATTAAATATTATGTAAGGTATATAAGTAATGTATATTTTTTTGTCTACAACTTCGCCAATATTATAATTTGAATATCTAATGATCCACGATCTACTTTTTGAATATTGACTAAAACACATCTTTCAACTCATAAACTATTAATACAGTATTCGTACACAATTGCTCCCAATAGCAACCTAGCTGCCAATGTGGGTGTATGTACTCGCCGCCCATCTTAAACATGGCAGTCCGCTCCTTGAACACCTTGTTGATGCCTCTGATCGCACTGAGCCCGCAACCACAATTCGATTTTCCGCTCTCTACGACCTCCCTAACCACCTCTCGTAGGCGGCGGTCGAACCGCCTTCTAGTCCACTGGGTGTCAATGAGTGGCATGGGCACCTCGTCCTCCCGCACATTAAAGTCTATGTAGCGATGCTCGCCTTGAGTTGGTCGATGTTGCACTGGCTGCATCTGTGCCAACCTTTGGTACACTTTCCGTCTCGTGATTCGCTACTTTGATCTTCTTTTTCGTCCCTGACGTATCCGCTGACTCTACCTCCGCAACCGCTACCACTAAAGTGGTGACACTTTCCGCAGAAGTTTTTACTCCCTTCGGCCCCGTCACTGTTTCCTCGCCAAGCTGCGGTTTCTTCAATTCCCCTTTCTCTCCATCTTCCTTCTTCTTCCCTTGTTCGCCGGTTCCACTCTCCCCTCCCTTGCCGTCCCCACTTCGGCGGCTTGGAGGCACCTGCGCGAAAATCCTCGCTGCTGATGCCCTCCTCGCCGTAAATAAACTCATCTTCCGTTGTCTGGAACGGTGCAATCAATTGTCATGGTGTGTAAACAAAATCCATGTCATATCCACTTTTAACTAGTTTCTCCATCAGAGTGCTCGCTAAAGTCAGTATCCTGTAAGTCATCGCTGACCACCAATCCTACCTTCCCACCACCATACGTATCTACTGTCTGGGCCGTCTAGATTTGGAATTATACACTGTGTTAAACCGCTCTTTGTTTTTGTATTTATATAAAATACTGTATTGGGCTTTACATCGTTTAAATCAATAAATAATTTATAACGTTTATAGCTAGGTATGCTAATTTATTAAAAATAGATAATAACGACTAAATTTTTTTCGTTACAATCGTTCATAAATATATAACTTTTATTTTTGATGTACACAAAACAATGAATTTTACATGAGTGTGCAATGTGCAGTTAATAACGAGCATCTAGTATGTTATTAACTGTCACAGACATAATTAAACAGTATCATTAATAATTAAAATCATATTGAAAGCATTATTTGGTCATACACACCCAGCCGGCAATTTACCGGCAAGTCCACGGAAAACTCAGTTCGTCCTTTAACATGCCACTGACATTTTTTTTTCACCCGTATGCGTCCTCTGGTGTTTGGTCAGACTGCTGCTTCGAGGGAACGATTTATCACACACATCACACCGGTACAGTTTTTCACCCGTGTGTATCCGCGAGTGTGTATTCAGATTGCAGCTTTGAGAGAATGACTTATCGCATACATCACACCGGTATGGTTTTTCCCCTGTGTGCGTCCGCCGGTGTGTAGTCAGATTGCTGCTTTGAGAGAATGACTTATCGCATAAGTCACACCGGTACGGTTTTTTACCCGTGTGTGTCCGCTGGTGTTTAATCAGATTGCTGTTATAAAAGAACGACTTGTCGCACACGTCACATCGGTACAGTTTTTCACCTGTATGCGTCTGCCGGTGTACAGTCAGTGCGCTATAACTGGTAAACTTGTTGTTACATATGTTGCATGCGTAAGGTCTTTCACCCATATGAGTCCGCTTGTGTACAGTCAAGTGGCTGTTTTGAGTGAACGACTTATCGCACGCGTCACATCGGTACAGTTTTGCGCCTGTATGTGTCAGCCGGTGTACAGTCAGATGGCTGTTTCGAGAGAACGACTTATCACACACATCACATCGGTACGGTTTTAGACATGTATGTATCCGCTGGTGTTCGGTCAGTACGCTATTACTGATGAACTTCTTGTCACATATCTCACAGGCGTAGAATTTTTCACCCGAATGAGTCCGCTTGTGTATAATTAGTATGATTCTTTTAGAGAATGCCATATCACACACGTCACATCGGTACGGTCTTTCATCCGTATGCGTACGTGGGTTTGCCGTCAACTTGCTGTTTGTTACAAAGCTCGGGTTACAAAGACCAATCGGAGAGGGTTTCTCTCTCGTTTCTGTTCGTTGATGCATCGTCAGATGACTGTTCTGAGGAAATGTCATGTTGTTCACAAGATTTCGTCACACGTATTTTCACAATTGTACTAAACGATTTAACAAGTATAGATTAAAATATTAAGTTATTAAGATATCAAGAAACATTCCAACTGGTACGATAACGTGAGTGTTTTAAATAACGTATTTACAAATCAATATACTGAAAATTAGATTAGTTGTCAACCCAATATGTCAAGCCAGTATTATGTTTATCTCTGTCGTATGTGCTAATAATGGGTTAGATATTTGAAAACGTCTTTTTTTGTGAAGGCAACAAATTCATTTTATTATTTAACGTTTGTTAAATAATTTTTAATTTATTGTTGTCTAATTAATTTAATATGTTGATGATGATTTATTGAATAATTTCATCTAATGTTTATAATTTATAAATTAAATATGAACATATAAATTAAGTAAGTACATTATGATATATTCAGTAGACACCATTTTATTACCAATTATATTATTATTTGTTAATAAATAATAATACATAAGTATATTAAATAGAACAGTTTCTTAACTAGGTAGTAGGTATATAGATATTTTGACAAATTAAAACAATGTTACATAATATAAAGAAAAATACTTTTACATGCTACAAAATAAAATAGTTTCATGAAACTTTTGTCTTTTGCTAGTCGCCTTCATTATTGAAGAAGCTGATATTTTGCTATAAGAGTGTAATCTTATATTAAAATACGAGTATATGTATGTGAAATTAGGTTGATTAATAGAATTTTGTGAGGTCTTGTATGTATGTCTGTTACATACCAACAATCTATACTTTCAAGAAAAAAGAGTTGACATTAATGCTAATGTATTTTGAATTTTTGAACCCATAGGATAAATTAACTAATACCGTTCTACAATGTCTAGGTATCCCAGAAGCTGTTGGTAAAGTTATTGGTAACTTGTCAAACGGTTTTACTACTGAATAAGTATCTTATCTGAAGGATAATCCATGTTATATCAAATTATAATATCATAATATGAAATTATGTAATACACTATTGAGTTTTAATATAACATTAATTTAATTTAAATTCGAGTTTATAAGCGTATAATACATTTTAACTAAAAAAATATTTTGTAATTTTGATATTATATCTGATGAAGATGAATATAATATTGAAGATTTACCGAAACCCCAAAAAAAAAAGTATTTCGAAATCGAATGGAAGATTTAGAAATGTGGGATGACGATGAATTTTTTATGAGATTTAGACTAAAAAAAAACCACAGTTATAGAACTTTTATCTAAAATTGAATTTCATTTAAAGTCAAAAACGAACAGGTAAGTAATTTATTGTATATAATATTTATATGAAGTTAACCTTAATACCTACCTATTTCTAAAATAAATTAACCACCAGCAAGAGCAGTGCCGTATAGCTTTAAAATTGGACATTTTTTACATTAGGTTAGGAGGGCTTGGATAGTGTGATTTAGTCAATGCCCAATGGAAAAAAATATTGCCCAGTTAACTGTTTTTTTTTTTTTTTATCTATTATGCATCGAGTTTCAAAGTTTTTGTTAATTGAGTTGATCGCTTTACATTGAATTCATACAAAAGACGATTCTGAGCGTAGATAATTTTTTTATCACCCACGAACCACTCACCCACCTGGCCCACCTATAAATAATTCTGGTGAATTTCCAGTTGATACACGTGTTCGGCACCACTGAATATATAAAATATGAATATCTTAGACTAATAAACCCATAAGCGCATATGGGTTAAAATTCTGGTGGGGGCTAAATCTTAGTCTTGGGGGCTGTTGTTGTGCCAATGGACAAACCGTCTCCGCTCAAAATCGTTATTCGTACACCATAAAATTATATCATTGAATTCAAAAAAAATACCATCCATTATAGTCACCCACTTGTATCTTACTGTAAAGCAGAGTGACTTCCACTTACTTTATCAGCTTTTTAACTTTGATACCTATAATGGTTTCTTGTAGAAATTTGGATTTAGCTGGATAGCTGGTACTTTGGGAGATCAAAAGTAAACAATTCCCAGTATTATTATTTATTATGTGTTTCATGTTTCAAAGCAGTGCTCCAAATTATTTTTTACCTACATTATAATAATAAGTAAGTATCTAGGTACATACTATGTTTCTAAAAAAAAAAAAAAAATACCTAAACATTTTGTCCTAATTTACTTTTCAGAAACCGTGCTATATTGCCTATAATAAAATTGTTATTGACACTTAGGTTTTATGCATTAGGGACAATTTTACTTGCTGCTGCGGACTTTGTAGGTGTCAGTAAAACTTCAGCCTGTAATATTGTTCGAACAGTTACTGAAGCTATAGCTTTCTTAAGACCGCTCTATATTAAAATGCCAGAGCATTATTGTAATATTCAGGAAACTAGATTGAAATTTTACAATATAGCAAGATTTCCAAGAATTATAGGATCTATCGATTGTACTCATGTCAAACTTCAATCACCTGGTAATTTACTGAACTACTTCATCCATTTATTTTTCAATTATATTAAATTAGGTTGCTTACTTATATTTTTATTTTTAGGAAGAAATATAGCTGAAGTGTATAGAAATAGAAAAGGTTATTTTTCATTAAATGTCCAAGTAGTTGGAGGACCTTTACTTGAGATTCTTGATATAGTTGCGAGATGACCTGGTTCGACCCACGACCAAGTCATATTTAATAACTCAATAATACATTTTAAATTTGAAACAAACGAAATGGGAGATAATATTTTATTAGGAGATAGAGGTTACGGATGTCGTCCATATATACTAGTTCCATTAATCTCTCCAAACACAAATTCTGAATTATTATACAACGAATCCCAAATAAGAACTCGAAATACAATAGAACGTTTGTTTGGAGTATGGAAGAGGAGATTCCCAATACTGTCACTTGGTATAAGAACAACACCAGATAGAGCTCAAGCAATAATAGTAGCTCCAGTATTAGGAGAATCAATACCTCCAATAGACCCAAATATTATGAACCAAGAACCTACAGATGAAGAGTGGAATGTACCATTAGTTGTAGAAGAAAGAGGAAATAATAAAACTTCTGTTAAAAAAAGTTTAATTAGAGATTATTTTTCAAATCTTTAAAATTTAAGAATATTTAAAATAACTAAATATATTTTAACTATAAATGTATATTCACATCCAAACTTTCTCACTAGAAGCCACTACTCTAATATTGAAGCATCACTTCTAAACACTCTCCCAATGTGTCTCCCTACAAAACATACTTCCCCTTCTGAAGTCCTAAATAACATTAAAAACTTAAAAAATAATAAATCCCCAGGCCACGACCTGATAACCAATACTATTGCTAAATACTTGCCTAAGAAAGCAATCTTACTTCTCACTTATATTTACAATAGCATTCTGCGTCTATCCTATATCCCTCCCACCTGGAAACACTCAGTTATCATCCTAATCTACAAGCCAGGAAAACCTCCTGACCAACCCTCCTCATATAGGCCTATTAGCTTACTTCCTACCTTCTCTAAAATTTTAGAAAAAATCATATTAAAAATAATTCATCCGATACTTAACGAGAAACAAAGTATTCCAAATGCTCAATTCGGCTTTAGGAGCAAGCACTCCTCTCTCCACCAACTACACAGACTAGTCGACACTATTGCGAGTTGTCAAAAACTGTAGCGAAGTCCGGTAGTTCTTGTAAGAACTCCGTAATATGTTTATAGACACTGTCCATGTTGTACGTCTGTACAAATTATTTCGGATTAAGGTTCTGTTTGTGTACTGTTATTTGTGTACTGTTATTTGTGTACTAGTAATTTATATAATTAAAAATAAAATAACTTTTAAAACTGAACATGAACATAAAAGGTACTCGACAAATATCTAATATCAAAGTACCAACTATGCGATATTAGATGAACTTTTTTGGTAATGTTATATCTTTGAGTTTAGGTCACGTGAAATACTTTTTTAAGATACCAACATGTTCATTTATTAAAAATAATGCAAAGTTTCAGGTCCGTCAGCCTGGCACCCCGAATTCAAAATTTTGACTTCAAACCTTTTTAGATAATTAGTACCTAATTTGTAATAATTTGTAACCCAAAAATTACCCCCGAAATCGGCGTTTTTGAATCTCGGGGTCCTGGGCTGACTCACTTAATATATAACATGTAATTACAACATTGTAAGTCTATTTGTTTGTATAATTACTAATTATTATCGTTTTAATAGTAAAAATTAAAATGTTTGAATAGTTATTATATTGCCTCTTATTCTTTAAAAAATATAAACTTTTTAAAATTTTTAATTTAATTATTATTTACTTAATTATACTACACTTTACTAGACGTTGGGATTTTAAGTATTTTTTTTATTATTATCTAAATAGTAAAATGCATGAATAATTATTATTTATTATGATATCTTTGATTTTAGAATTCGTCATTTCTTAATAATATATTTATTCAATTGAGGAAATTGGTTTTTTTAATATATCATAAGATAAGTAACTATTTAGGTTAAATTAATAAGCAATTAAGACAATAATGAATTATCCTATTTATTTTCGAGTGAAACCCGATGAGGAATAATGGCAATATACTTATCATTCTTGTAACACAGTCGCAGCAGTGGTCTGCCTATCAAAGACATTTTTTCCTTGGTCAATACACATACAATCGATATAATTTTTTGAGTGACGCTGTAAATGTTTATATTGTATATTTTTCTATTTTTATAAACTTGTTTTAACTTAGTAAAATTCACATTCCCAATTTACTTATTAGTTATTATTAATATGATATGTACGATTTTCAATTTTCTAAATATAATAATAAGCATAAAAAAATCATTTGTAAATACGAACACACCAGATTGATAGATTGGACAACTAAATATGTATAGCTATACGCGATGGTATAAATTCCCATATTGTCTGTAATTCTGTACAAACCTGTTTAATAAACCCATCGTATAAACAGTTACTGTTCTTTACATTTTTTTTAATCATAATTATAATAAGTAAAAATTGTTATATCATTATATTTTACGTTGTATAAAAAAGTAACTCAACGTTCACTTTAACATTTTTTGATTTTGGCATTACTTGTTCTTTTAAATCATCATAAATTTCCCATTGATCATTTGATCTCAACCCGTACGCAACATAATGACCATATGATTGTCTTAATTCTCTAGCTGATCCGTAAAATGCAATTACTCCTCTTAAATTATATATGTTACCATTAATTGAAATTTGTTTGGTAATGTCTCCAAGTTTCAACATAACTTTTCCAGCATAATTTTGTGATATTTTCGTAATATTTTCCAAATGACTATAATTACCCGAAGCCCGGAAACCTATAAATAATAAAAACATAAACATAATAATAGTAACTCAATTTAATAAAATAATTAAATATATTACAATTACTGATTTTAAAAATTAATGTGGGTCGATTAACAATTTTTATTTTTATTTACCTTTAGGTATTGATAAGAGTTCTATTATAATGTGGTTAGTTAGTTCGGTTACTTCATCTCTTAAATAATTGCAATTAGTAGCAAGACATAATTCGGTTAATGGTTGGAAAAACTTGTCCATCTCTTGTTGTAATTGAATATTTCCATCAACACCATATATTGTAATGACAACTCCGTCTGAATTGCGTTCTGGATTAAAACATATACTATTTTGACAACGATTTGATCTTCTATATGATGGCATATTTTCTAGTAGCTTTTCGCTCATAGATGCAGCTGTGTCTACTGTGTCATATAGCCTTATACCTCCAATTATTTCTTTGCTTTCTGTTATAAAATGTAATGCAAGTAAATAAACACGATCCCTGTACATTTCTTTAGATGGTCTATTACCAATCATTTTTTGAACAAATTCAGCTGTTCTATGTATTTCTTTTCGTTCTGTAAAACATTTTCTAAAACTCTCACTTTCTGTTATAGACACCGCTAGCAATGAAAAAATTGAATCGACTGAACAAGTATTGCTCAGTAATACTTTGTCAAAACCGGGAACGAATATTGGCAATTTGAAAACAGGAACCATTTCGGAGTAAAGCTATTTCATTTATTGATTTGACATTATTTAAATTTAAATATTCAAATCCAGTCTGTTGAACCAAGTAAGATTTACTGGAGCGTGGTTTTAATGATGATGTACTCCCTTTATTTTTCCAATTTTCAATAGAATTGTTTTCTTTGTCTTATTCAGATTGTGTACTGCACGACAAACAAATTCTGGTTTGTCCACATCCTTCTTCACTAAAAGGATCTTCTACAGAACATCCAAATACATGTATTGCCTTATTACATATGTTACAACGATGGAGACCTGTTGGAAAATCTCCATTTTTACAGGCAATGCATTGAACCCCAGTATTTGTAATAATATCTTCGTTTATTATTTTATTGGATTTATCAGATGATAAAGAGCAAACTGGTTTTTCAACTTCACTTAATTCATCGTACTTCTTTGTCTGAAGAATTAGATGATCACATCTATAAAATTCGACTAACCGTTCAACGAAATCGTCCACTCTTATCGGAAGGTTATCAGTTTTGAATATTCGGTATCCAGAATCTTTCCAATACAGTGGAGCACGATAACCATCGTACTTCTGTAAAGTATGGTAAACCTGAATACTCGCTTTCTAAATCGTTTAAAAAAATCGAAAATTGTCTTTGGTTCAAACCACGGGATCTTATAAAATTGACCATTTGTTTTACAGGTCTTATTACATGTGTCATATTAATAACTTTTGTACATAACACCTCTTGATGTATAATACAATGTGTTCTATGAAATTTATGTTCAACATTTTCATTCGCTTTTTTTTTGTAATCTTTCAACGAATCCTTTATTTTTCCCAGTCATAGAAGGAGCTCCATCTGTAGCTACAGATGATAATTTTTCCAAAGGTAAATCATATTTTTTCAAGAGTTCAAAAACAGAAACTAATACATCCTCTCCTGTAGTAGTATCAAACATAGGTATAATTTCCAATAACTCTTCAAAAATATTAAATTCCATATCGCAAGCACGAAAAAACACAGCTAACTGAGCTGTGCCACCAATATCGGTACTTTCATCACAAGCGATTGAAAAATACTCGAATGTAGGTATTTTAATTTTAATTTGATTACTCAAATTGCATGCTAGTTCAGTTATTCTTTCAGCAACCGTATTTCGTGATAATGAAATGTTTTGAAAAGCTTTTAGATTTTCGGGACAAATAATTTCAGCAGTTTTAATCAAACACGTTTTTATAAAATCACCTTCAGTGAACGGTTTCGAATGTTTTGCAATTAACTCTGACAACACGTAACTAACCTTTACTGCAGCTTCATTTTCTTGTGGTATTTTAGTAAACATTTTCTGTTGTTTTTTATACCCTGATATAAACTCTTTCAGTTTTTCTTGCCTCAATAACCCTTCATACTGGTCGTATTTTGACTTATGTTGTTCATAATGTCGCTTAATGTTGTACAACTTTGGAACACTAATAATACTTTTACATATTAAACAAAGTATTTTATTATTGATTTCACTGCAAAAATATTGTAATTCCCAATTTTCTTGAAACTGACGATGTTCATCGGTAATTTTTCGTTTATTACTACCACTTGGTTTTGATAGAGACATTTTTAACTATTAAATTTACTGAGGAATACACGTAACAAAATTTAAACTCGAACACACACGGTGGTTATCGAACGACTATCACGCGTGTTGCAAACTGACGATATAAATTATTAATCTATGTTCTATAATCTATAATTATATATATATATATAAATATATATAAAACCATCATTAATCCAGACCTTATTCGATTATAGTTTATCAGAAGATAAGACAGTATAATAATGTATACCAAATAAACCATTCTCTAAGAATCTAAAATAGTCATTACACGACATTAATATTTTCTTTTTTGCAAATTAATATTGATAGTCGCGGGCCACAAAAAAATGAGCCGCGGGCCGCGTGTTTGACATGCCTGTCGTAAGATATAACGATATTAAACAATATTCATACTTGTGTACGAAAATAAATACCTATACATCAATTGAGTTATTGTAGTCTATAACCACCATATTCGTTTATAATATCCATGCGGTCTAAAAATACTTTATTTGTTCAAAAAGTATATTATATCGAATAAAACTAAACACTTTATATATTATGTATATGTATAATTATTATATATAAATATATTAGCATTTAGTTTCACATTTTTGATTTTAATTACAATTTTGCTTATCGATAAAATATGTTTCTATTTTAAATTTAAAAATAATATAATGTACTCATACCCACGCACACACAGAACAAACACACAAAGAGCACCCGCGTGATGGAAACGTTAAAAATAACGAATGAAAAATACAAAATAAAATATGTACCTATATAATATAATATATCGGGTATTTATTATTTGTAAAGGTAATTTGGTTATTGAATGTGAAAATATATTTTGATACTCACCAGAAATCTATCAAGTACACTGATATGCTAAAATATACCATTTAAGATTTGAAATATCCAAATAATTATATATTATTTATTTTAGGCCACTGAAAATTCTATTAGGTTTTGGTATATCACACTATAGAGGACCGTATTTTACGAAGGTAAATTCGTAAATCGTTAATTTATTGATTATACGCTAAAAAAACTAGATTAATATGTACACCACGCCGTACTCTAACACCCCTGTATGCGGTAATATTATTAATTCCATAAATGGTATTTGAATATTTTGTCCGAATTGCGTCTATTGTTTTCTCATGACACATTCGAAATTTTCTCACGCGACATGTACGAGTACTAGCAGTTACATTCTGGTTAATAATATTAATGTATTATTCTTATATATTTCCCTTTCCATATTCACAGAATGAAGACT
The DNA here is from genome assembly GCF_020882245.1 of Rhopalosiphum padi. Taxonomy (NCBI): domain Eukaryota; kingdom Metazoa; phylum Arthropoda; class Insecta; order Hemiptera; family Aphididae; genus Rhopalosiphum; species Rhopalosiphum padi. The sequence goes on from NC_083599.1 coordinate 68,213,754, forward strand.
GTCATTTTTATAAATTGCGTACCTAGTTAAAAATGTAATATATATTAGGTATTATAAATTATTAATCGTAATTTTATTAAACTGGTAAATTTTTGTACGCCAATTTTTGGGCGCGACTCGTTTGCACACATTTCCCTTCTTTTATTTAATTATGACTTATTAATATACTGTATAAAATAAAATAAATATATTAATTATATATAAATTAAGATCAAATCATTTTGCACGTCTAATTATTTATTATATAATTTAACATCGATCGACCAGATATCGGCAAGAATAAGATATAACAATATAATAAATAGATAAAAGTAATAATAATAATAATAACGTCAAAGATTGTATTATATTATATTATGTAAGCGTAAAAAATATTGTCAATTATTAATTTAAAAAATGTAAATATTGAATTAAGTAAAAAAGTACAATAATAAAAGTTATATTATGTTATTAATTTACACAATTAATAAAAAATTATATGGATATTTAATAATTTATTTTATAATTATAGCACATGTGTTTAATAAATTCCATAACCTTCAGGTATCTATTATAAATGTGATTTTAATATTACAAAAATTAAAAAACATGCATTGTAGATTTAATGAGTAATAATAGTTGTCTATTAGTTATAAAATTATACTAATTTTGACTGGTGGCATTTAAGTCCGGTTTTTTTTCATAAAAGTTAAACGATTAATAATATTATTTTTATATTAATTCCAAATGTATTCCATTTGTATCTCTTTTATTTTGAAGTTTATGATTTTATTGTTTATTGAATAATTCAATTTGAATTAATTTTTAAATCAGTGTCACTTTGAATTCCAATAATGACGTCGACTACTTGATGTATGTGCGGATGAGCAATGTAAAATTGGCTGCAGTTATATTGTCAGTGATTACTTTCTGCACCATTAGTATTCTTAGGATTCTTATAGTAGGTTCACAAGCCTATAATGTTGAAGGAAAACTGTTGTCCGATGTTACGTAATTTTCTAAAATATAATCGGAAAATTTAGAAATAGTACTAGACTTAGTTACTTAGTATTTGGTGCTATCGACATAAGATCACAAAATCCATAAGAAACTTCATTAGGGGGAAAATAATTTAATCCAAAAAAAATTTCATCCATTTGCCAACTTCAGAGTCATTAATTAAGTACTCGCTCGATAATAATTTATGTTGTTGAATATGTCTAAACCAATTTTGGACTGAATGAAAGTTACAACACGTAATTTTTCAGTTAGGGAAAATTTGCAATACTGCATTATGCACATACTTTACGAAGCCGATATAAAAAATGCTTAAATTTATTATATTACCAGTAATTTGAATATATATAATGTAAATTTTTCCACATATTGATGTTAGTATCAGTATGTTTGTTACCCCACAACTGTAAATATTAATCTAACAATATAACAATACTTTGAGTCAATTACCTAATTAATGCCAGAACATTAGAGAAAAATTGAAGTTATTTACTGGACAGAACATTAGATGTTCGCAATCGGGGTTCACTAGGCACAGCATGTCCTATTTATTATAGTATTTTTTATGATAAACTAAGAATAGTATAACTTATGTTGTTATGATCAATTAAAAAACAAATTTTCCTAGTTTGAATAGATGAATTTCTAAGAATGTACGACTTAAAGAATAAGAAATATTATAATAAAACTATTCACACATTTTAGTTTTTTCAAACCAATATACATTTACAATGTCGTTATTACATGTTATATATTAAGTGAGTCAGTCCAGCACCCCAAAATTTGAAAACGCCGATTTCGGGGGTAATTTTTGGGTTACAAATTCTGATTTTTGCGTTACAAATTGTTACAAATTAGGTACTAATTATCTAAAAAGGTTTGAGGTCGAAATTTTAAATTCGGGGTGCCAGGCTGACGTCAGCCCAGCACCCCGAAAAAATTACCCCTTTTTTCGGGGGTAAATCCTGTGTTACAAATTCTAATTTTTGCGTTACAAATTGTTACAAATTAGTTACTAATTATCTAAAAAGGATTGATGTCGAAATTTTGAATTCGGGGTGCCAGGCTGACGGACCTCAAAGTTTCATATAAAAATCGTGAGGATGTAAGGTGTGAATCATTATCAAAACATTTCACAGCGATATTAATTTGTTTTTTTTTTTTTTTGAAACAACGCATGAATGTCTAATTAACATCGCATTGTAATGTTACACAGCGATTATAATTTAAACATCGCGATGATGGTTTATAACAAAAATTGCACAGTGGGCAGGTACGTTTTAAAAAACCTACATTTACAGATTTTTTATATTTATTAAAGAGTATTTGGCCATTGAATGAAGTCAAATTTTACCCTAAGAGCACGTGTATAACTATGTGCTATGTGGTGATTCAAAAAAATAACTTATTATATTATTATAATTATTATTCATTATACATATAATTTACCTAATAAAAACTTATTTAAATAACTTAATATAAATTTAAAACAACAATTTTTGAGTTCAGTGATAGATGCTTTTTCGCGGTGTCCTCTGAATAGTGCTAAATTTTATATCATAAATAAATATTTTTAAAAATATTCATTACAATTTACTTTACAGAAATGTATTACTTAAATGTACTATATGCAATTTACGTTTGTCCAAGTTCTTAAATTATAATAATTAAAGTCTACAATATAAAATATTTGTTGTGAGTAATTATATCGTGACTTCTCAAGTATAAATAGGTAAATAAAATAATGCACAATCGTATTGTATTTGTGTGGCTAGAAAGTAAAAAGTGTATTTTCGACTATATTAAATATATAATAAATGATTTTTTATTTATCCAAAACATAAATATTTTCCACTGCGCATTAAAACTAAATATTTAATTCCATTATTGTATTTTATAAGAAAAAGCTTAATATTATTTAAATTTAAATATTGTAGGTAAAAAAAATGTATAAAAATGTATTAATATATCTATGGTTTTGTTTCGTTGCAGGACGCACACGGCACACTCTAACTGAGAATATCTGGTAGCTGCACACTGTAACTTAAATAATAAACTGTAAGGTAGATCGCGTACTATAATATCAAAGCTTGTTGTAATTATTGCCGCACATTATATAAAAATGTATTTACTTACATTAGACAAATAATTGGTAGCTTTGAATCTTGTACACAGCACACTACGCATTTTGGATCTAGAACAGAAAGAATTCTTAAAAGAATTGAAAATCATACTGCTATTTGACGTATAGATTAAGATTAAAAATTATACTGTATATTGTATATAAATGTATAATACTATAGCCTATAATTACTAATTAAATAAAAGTACAACATGATATTGTGTACCTATGTAACTAGTACTTAGTTGATTTTTGTTTAACTCGTATACTTGTACAGTTGTATAGTATTGTATTTAATAAAATACCAGTAAATAATTCATAACTTCACATTTATAAATACATTAGGTATTTATTTTTATATTATGAGAGGAGAATGTGTTACTAGAAACAGTCCTCAAAGTTAAAGATCAAAGCATTTTTTTCTAATATAAAATATATTTAAAAAATACACAAAGTATTGTTATCAATACATCTATCGCACCGCTCAGATTCTCAAATGAAATATTTTATTAATTTTTTTTAGCTTTCCTATTGATTAAGACATAATCAGTATTCGAATTTATTTTTTTTTAATACGAATTCTGAACTGATTTGATAATAATACATATTTAATATTGATTATTTAGTAATAATAAGAGTCTTTTGTACATTAATATATTTTAAATATCTGTTTTATTCTCGTTTCTATATTAAAAACAGACTTGGTATGTCATATGTGGATATTTTTCTTCGTCTTAGTTATTGACATATGTATATAAGAGATATACTCGTATGCTTAAATGATCTGTGTACAGCCTGAGTATTGTAATTTATACAAACCTTTTTTTTTTTTTTTGACACAAACAATCTATACAAATTAGCACAATACGTTTATATAATATGATAAGAATAACATGATTGACATGATTAAAATAGCCACCCATTAGTGACTCTTGGCTAGTTGATTCATTTTAATTATTCATAAATATATTATATATATCTTTTTGTTATTATTATTTTTTTTTAAATATTTTTAGAGGCATTAGATATTAAAGTTGTATGCATAATTGTAAATGTACAAAATGGTTCAAAGTACACACTTCAATTTTATCAATTAAAAATGAATTCAATCAAACTTTAATTTTTTAAATATTTAAGCACCTAATTTTGAGGAATATACATTGATATGTTTGTATTTTGAAATAAAAACAACTATCAAAAACGATAAACTCATATATAAAACATTTTAAATTTGTATAAAAGTTGTAGTTTTAAAATAAATATTACTTATACGAAGGATTGTATACAACGTATAAATTTTACTACTACAAGACTACGGACCACGAGACTACGAAATTGTACCTATATGCGTATCAAGACTTAAACATGTAGACGTATATCAAATAGTCAAATACATAATAATTGAACCCAAAAAGTTACAAAAATAAAATACGACTGCACCCTGTCCTCTGTGTAAACGCACAATTTTATCTATTTATTATATTAACAGTTATATCAAAACTAAAACGCTCAAAAATGATTTCATAACTACACGGTGAAAATTATATGTAACTATGAATAAAATATAGCTTTGAGTGTAAAATTAAAATTTCGAATACATAACTGTCGAGATACAATTTTTAATACTTAAAATGTGAAACATATCAATAGCAGGTAAAATTCTAAAAATGAAATAAATAATTCAAACAAATTATGATGGATTTTAATCAAAATATACTTTATTTTAATGGAGCTGGGATATACAAATGAAAATGTACTAATAATTCTAACAATACTAATATTAAAACATTGACATGATTTTTACAAAAAAAAAAATAATTAACAAATAATTATTTAATAATTAAACGAAATAAATTTTATTGTTATCTATTGCTTTTAGACTTTATAAAACATAAATGTTATCATATATTACTAAACCCTATAATTCCTCCTTCTATTTACGTTCATGATTATTTCATATAGGTAGATACGAACGGCGCAAGGAGGTTCATCGTATATGTAACTTATAATAAATCTAAATTTTCTGAAAATTGTATCTTGTAGGTGTATAAAATGATAGCTTGGGTAATAGTAGAATGTTTCAAATTTTAACGATTAATATTTTTTGAATTACAAAAATATAATAAAAGTTGTATGAAGATAAATCTTTTTTTTGTGTGTAAATATCCAATGTCATCAAAATTCGAAGATCAAATGCTTATAAAAAATTGCAATTATATATTTCAAGATTTTTTATTTATATTTTTTTTAAACAGTCATTGTATCATAAATAAATGAAAAAAAAAACGTCGACAATTTCATAAATAAATAGCGTTAAAAAGAATCAAAATATTTTGAAAATGAAATATCTAGATAACAACAAAATAAAATATATTTTGTCAAGAATTTAATTTTATAGTAATTTGTTTTTAATTACAACATAAAAATAAAATCAATTTTATCAAAATCGTTTTTGCATAAAAAATTCCGTTTTTTATAATTTTGTTATTGTTTATCGTGTTTATCGTTTATATTGTTTAATGTTTATCCCGAAGTTTAGTTTATTAATGTAAATCATTACATTATAAAGCATAATAGTATATTCCGATAAAAAGCTTAATACAAATATTTAAATTATAAGTACACGTATATTTTATTTTTATTTTTTTTTTGTATAGTTTAGCAGTTTGTATTAAATACAATAGGTGAACTTATTTCATATAAAAAATATATACTATTTACTTATTAGATTTAATTGTTTATTGAATTTTAGCAAGGTATGATGGCAAAATAGAAGTAGTAATTGAAGTAATTCATATTTTCTTGTAAATTATGTAAATTAGTATTTTAATAAATTATATATTTTTAATATTTTATAGAAGAAGTTAGATTGTGACGTATAGGAATAATTGAAATTGATAAGAATATATAAGCAAAAATAGGATAGTTATAATAATATATGCAAATGGAGTTATTATTTTTATAAATTAGTTATTTAAGTAAAAGTAATGATTCTTATACAAATTAAAAAAATATTTCTTCTTAAAAATGATTTGATGAATTATAAGAGGTATTTAAAATTATACAATGTGATAAGGTTTGTGGTAGTTTAGTAGTTATGAAAATGAACTATAAACAAGTTTATTTTGTATATTATAATATTACTATTAATAATTTTGGTTATTTAGTTATTACACGTATTTATTGACTGTTTTGAATTTTTACAATACATCGAGCTTTATATATTAGTTGCATATATAAGGGGATTCTATATCAGCTGATTTTAAGGAGTTTAATACTGAAAATTCTTTAAAACGCTTGCGTGTCGTGTAAATGTGTGCGGGTAATAAGTGATCGTTACTATGATCTGTAGTGTGGCTGTAGTAAAGAGATAGTGGTGTATTACCGTACATGTCACTAATCTGCAGTAGTCGGCGAATAATACGTTTCACTAAAAAGCTTAAAAGCATAAACTTTTTTGCGATAAGAAACCTGAAAACATATTTAATTTCACGAAAAACTTTACGTCTTGAGATTGATAGTCCCATTTTATTCATTTTATTAAATTCCGTATAACCACTGTTTAAAAGTGCAAAAATATTTACATTTTAAAATCAAATTTTGTAGATGTGTCAAAATTTGAAAATGTGAGATGAATCATGGTCGATATAAATAGTAAACTTCATAACGAAATTAGTTATTTTCAGATTTATTATCGTGTTACAAGTACCAGTAGTACCCTAACTCATAACGGTATGGTAAAGTACCAATGTGGCAGGAAAATCATACCCAGAAATAATATACCACGGAGGTTTAATTTTTCTAGGATATTGTTACCCCCGATATTAAATTCCTAGGATATTTATACAACCGATGGAGGTACAAATATCCTAGAAAAGTCATACCTCTATTCAACATTTCCTACGATATAATATATATTATATTATTCTTATATTTCATACACGGGTGTACGAACATACAAGAAAAATCATAACCTCGGTATAAACTTCCTAGAAATACAATACCGGATTTTTCCATAATAAATAATATAGTAGCATATTATTCATATCAATAATAATAAAGAATTAAAAATAAAATGTAATATAGTGCGTACATACTATCGAAGTACCGAAATGCATATAATATTCAGGATAATTATTATGGTTTGAACTTTAAAGTATAATAAATTTAAACTTCTGTGGAATATATTATAATATTGATACATTTTAAGATATACCTAACAGCTGATAAAATGTGCACATATTATATGACCTTTTTTTTTGACAGTTAATGTAAATTGTTTAGTTTTTGTTTTAAATTATATAAAATTACAAACATTTAATAAATAAATAAGCATTTATATACCGTAATAATTATCCTGCATCTTCAACGGAATTATTATGTGTTCTCATTAATTCAGTGTTTAATAATGTACAGGTATACATAGTATATAATACGATTTAAATTAAAATAGTTACTTTAATATTGCTATGTAAACAGCGCAAAAAGACAGGTGGCAAGAGTATTATATAATGCACGATTCATAAACAATATTTTATAAATAATTATTAAATATGTACCTAATATCTGCTATATATCTTTTTTATTTGTTATTTATAAAAGACATATTTTACAATCTGTAAACACAAAATAATACGATAAGTAAATAAATTAACAATTTGCAATAGACTCGAAAAGGCGAAGGAAGGGGCATCAATCGACACTACTTCTAATTATTTATGAACTTAGGGGTAGGTTGTTATAGATTATATTTTAATGGATCAGGTGGCCATTTACATTTGAGACGAAGGCGTGCTGCTATATCTTATCGGTACAGTTGTTTTGGGAAATTAAAATTTGTTTTTGTGTAAAAAATGGTGTATAAATGTTTTTGTTACGTGTTCGATTTTCATCTCTCTGTTTATTGTAAATCCACATTTTTATATCCAAATTTTGCATCATGCATTAATTTTATACAATATACAATAAGTACTCATCATTTATGATTAAAATCCAAGACAATATTATAATACGTTGTGCAAGACAAGTGATGTGTGATAGCGGCACGTTTCTAGGGAATGGTGAATATTTCACAGCGATAGGTATGCTTATTGTAAAAGCCGTCAAAAATAAGGTAAAAGTTTCGAGAGATATAGCATTGACAACTTTAAACTCGAAGAAGCATATTATTTTACAACATTTTATAGACATGGAATGTCTCCATACACAAAAGGGCTCGGTTAACTTTTAATTTTATTTGCCTAACCGGAATGACAACGGTGAAGACGTTTCTGCAGGCGGCAGTGATTCACAAGACCTATTGAAAATAAGTCCCAAGTTCAAGTGCTAGTATTACTTCCGTGTACTGTACTGTTTCCGCGTATCCTGCCGTATATATTATATTGGGGTGAACGGTTGCGGATCTCCTTTTTTTCACTCTGTTTTATTTTTTTTTCGCTATTTACTGATCCCGTGTCGAACGACATACGTATTGTAGGATTTTCGTATTTCCCGAACTGACCACAATAATTGCCTTTTCCGAAGCAACCTCTATTTTATTATTATCTATAATGTAGCAGAGGTGGTCAGAGGTACTCGGCTGGTTTGTTACACGTTTCATTAATATTTTATTGTGAGTAATTACGCCGAAAAAAAATTAAAATTTTATAAAGGTTGACTCTCTGGGAGACCGTTTTATTGTCGAAGAAAAAAATAATAGGTATTGTATTTTGTTGAAATTATAATTTTTGATACCGGTTCTGGTCCAGTAAATACTCAGTTGTTGTTTCAAAAGGTTTTAAGTTCTAATTCTGATTTTCTAAAAATAAAAATTAAGGGTTAAGGTTTCGTATCTGCCAATATATCACTATATCAGTTATTCATCGTTTTCAATTAATGTATTAATCATTAGTATTTGTTGTCGTTAATCGTTACTTATAAATTAAATTTATATATATATTTATACTAGCTGTCCCCGTGCATTTCGTCGCCCGTACAAAAGGGGCGGTGGTCGTTTGAGCGAAAATAATAATTTTGATCAAAAAAATAATAGTCCGTTTGGGTGAGTAAAATTATTTCGACCTATATGCGAGGTAAAAACCTGGCGACAGTTACGGATGATATTATTGCTAATTATTATTAATCACTTTTATCGAAAATTTAAATAATTAATTGTTAAATGTATATTATGAGCATTTTCATACAAAGCCAATTAATAGATTACTTTAAAATGTACTAATTATATTATATGTAATTTTATTTAAAACTGTTTGACTGTAGATTACTATCCACCTGACCACCTATATAATAATCCAAAACCATCCACACAACTACACAATTCAAAAAATTCGGTGAGTGTAGTTTTTGGTGGATTTATAGCACGATCAATCGCTGTCTCAGTACTATAGCAACTACCCATTAAAAAAATTTTACTTCAATTATATTAATATTATTTTTCATTTAAATTTAATAATTTATTGTTTTTAATTATACCATCTGGAATAACATAGTTAGTTTCAAATGTTCATGGATTATTCATATAGTAAATAGTAATTAAACTATAATCCGACCTGAAATAATTAAAAATACATTTGATGATCAAATTTCAAAATGTATACTATAATAGGTAGGTAATAGATGTTTTATTTATTTTTCTATTTATTATAATTTAGAAGAAAATACGAATTGAGAATAATGTGAAATTTATTTTAATTAAAAACATTAGTATCTATAATGGTGAAAATAAAGCAAATTTGATATAGTTTTTAAGTAGTATTTATTTTTTCAGACGACTATTATGTTTTTTTACGTTCAACTGAAAGTCGCTGTCTTTTAAAATTTAAATCAATTCATTTTTTTTTTTATTCTTCTTCATTTAACTCCAATAATCTTTTATAAATCAAATTTTCGTCTATTTTTTTTTAATGCAAAATATTTTGATTTTTAGTTTTTGTTCTATTACTTTGAGAAACTACCTATAATAAAAATGAACTATTAATCAAACAAAATAATATTTTTAAATCAATACACACTTTCAAATATATTTAGTTCTTGTGAACCAATTGACACTTGATTTATACTTAAAAGTTCATTTTGTTCAAATGCATTATACCAGCTTTTGACTTTTGAGATCTAAGGTTTCATTCCAATCAGGATTAATTATAATTTTTGTAGATCCAGACGACACGCTGATTTTGTTTACATTATTATAATCAATATAAGCTAATATAAGCTGGATGAATTGTCTACGCGTAATTATTGGCATTGAGGGTATCAAAACTATTTAATATGTATCTCTATAGTATCTAATTTTTAAAACCAATAAAACCGGAACATTGATTAAATAATCAATTTATAACAATAAAATTCTCAAAAGGACAACAAATGCATGACATATAATGTATAATGAGATGTTTAACGTCCTTTAAATTAATGATCAAGCATAAAAATGAGAAATTATTTAAATTTTGATGTCAACGATATTTTTAACGGTATAATAGCATACATATTATACAACCACTATTTCAAGTTACCTGAAGTTGTGAAAATAAACGGTCAACATCAACTCCAAAAGCAGTAGCACTTGCCGCAACTAGAATTTTTGAGTCCTAGGACAAAAGATTATTTAGTGGCCACTATGTAGAACCACTGCACCAGAGTGCAAATTAGGCAACAAATTTATTGGTGTTAGATAAAATTCACCAAACAAACATAACCTTTATCAAAAAGTATTTCATATATGTAAAACATAAATTTTAGTAAAGAACATCACTTTTTAATATCTGTCATATTAATTTATTATAAATAAAAACACATGCAAAAATAAGTTCATTATAATATTTTAAACAAATTTCATTTTTCTTACTTTCAAATTAGAAAAATCTTTAGTTAATTTGTCTGTTTTTAATTCTGAAGTCCGTTTTTGTTCTATATTGAGTATTGAGTATAGCAATGTTTGTAAGTCGATTTTGGCCACATAAATTTCTTAAATAATTTTTAATGATTTTTAATTTTGAGAATGATCTCTCAGCCGTTGCTAGTGTAACTGGCAGTGTTAAAAATATTGTACAAGCTACTAAAATTTCTGAGTAACTTGTTGCTATATCATTGGTAAGTATAAAAGTGGTTATTTCATTTATAGTTTTAAATTTTTATTTTTTATTAATTATTTTAATGATAAAATCTGAACTAATGTCATCTTTATATAGTTGAATAAAATCATATGACTCCTTTACAATATTATCTTCTCTTAAACGTAAGAGATCGTTTGGATTAAGAAAATTAAATGTAGTGCATACATTGTTAATTTTGTCTTGTACAGACATGTCAAAAATTTTCGCAATACAGTAGGTATTTTAATATAAAATTAAGAATTGCGAAAATTATAAATAGGGGCCACAAAATAGCAATGGAGGCTGTTCCCGGGGCATTGCCCCCGCTGCCCGGGTGGATGTTGCGGCACTGCAGTGAGAGTACTTACTCATTATTATTCAGAAAGTTGTTCAAATCAGTAATCTCGTACTCCATATTTAACATCATAAATGAAAGAAATATACGTTCAAAAACATAAACAAAATTAATTAAATTATTAGTCACTTAACCAAAACCAAAATTTCAACAAAACAACCATGAACATAAAAAAAAAATCGATTCACCAATATTTTTTATGTTTAATAAGCTGTCTTGATACTTTAGTAATTAAACAATTAAACAATACAAAACATCGAAAGGAGGAAGAGTTAATAATAATATATAGGTATACACGTTAAATATTAAAAAATATTTGTGGTGAGCCACCCTTTACACCTAGACACTTAGGGGCAGGCATGGATTAACGTATAGGCAAAGTAGGCATTTGCCTAGAGCGCCGAAATTTTAGTGGCGCTCGAGACGAGAAATAATATAGGATGACATATTTATGGATAACATAGAAACTAACTACACACACAAAAAAATATGTAATTGAAAAATATTACAATATTATGAAATTACGTAGACATAATATTATTAATAAAATATATTAGTTATAGAAATACGTAATTCACTTCCAATTATTTAAAAATAAATGAGAAGATGTGGCCTGTGTAGCTATTTTGAGGCAGCAGTATGTTGTTTAACAGGATGGAGCTCACTAGACACATGTATAATGATTTGCACATGGAAATATAATATATTTATAATATAAATTTTATAAATAATATGTATATTCATTTAAAAATATATTGTTATATTTGTAACATTACTTTTGTGTATAAATATTTATAAGTTGTATTAAAGAAATAAATACATAATATAAAATATGAGTAATGAGTATGAATAATGCCATAAAACTATTGAGATATCAAAGACCTGCTAACCTATGAATTATGAAGTGAAACAAATAACAATTAGATACATATAGTATTAAAAAAAAAAAATTAAGTATATAGATTATAGAGTAACATGAATCTTTTAAGGGCGCCTAAATTGTTTTGCCTAGTGTATAATTTTAGCTTAATCCGGCCCTGCTTAGGGATATGAAAAATAGTTTACGTCACTCTATGAAACCTACTTAATCTATAGGTACATTCAACATTTCATGAAAATCGGTCCAGCCGTTTCAGAAGAGTTTGGTAACAAACATTTGCAGTATTGTGACACGAGATTTTTATATATTAGATAAATATATTTTAAATGTTTAATATTATACCCAGCAGTCAGCACTGTCTTAAGAGTCACTGGTGCCGTGACCTATTAAAATAAATTAAACTAATTAATTATCTTAGGGTTCCATCGCTGAATGACAACCCTCATCTTGTGTTTCATGTGTTGTTTTATATTATTATGTATATGTCTATGTCAGTCATATTTTTTACTTATTGTGTTAACAAATACAGATTGTAAATTTTCCAAGAAAAAAAAAATATTTTACAGATACATATAGTACAGTTGTCATTTCCGAAATAAATAACTTTAAAATAAAAATAACTAAAGTTATAAACTTATAACATATAACAATTTAAATTTGTGTCTATAATATTTTAAGTTAGCTTGGAAGTTATTGAAGTATTGAGCATTTTTTTTATTTTTGAAAAATTACTGTTTTTATAAATTATTATTTTTACGTGCATCGAGAACTTATGCAATAGATAACATAAATATTGTATAGACTATAATTATTTTAGTAAATATTGTAGTTGGTTTTTGTATTTATTAAATAATAAAACCTAACTCCTACTTGATTTTTGAATAATTGTGCTGTTTTTGAACTATTTTGATTTTTCATACACGGTAGATGACTGTTTTGTAACTTGATTATGTGTAAATATACGGATATTACTTTTAATATCATATAAGTGAGCTTGTGAGTACAAAAAATTAGTATCTACTGTTATTCTTATTATTATCCAATGGTCAAAATGAATACCAACTTTGCAATATTTTTAAAATGTTCTGATTTTGGTGGTAGGATTTTATGATTTCCGTCAATATAATAATCTTAAAATACTAATTATTGTGTAAATATACTGCAGTATATTTTATACAGGTGAATTGCAAGTCTAATATCATATGATTTTTATCAAACTATTTGAAAGAAGAACACAATTCGCGTACGTACTATTTTCTGTAATTCCGAAAAAAAACATATTTTGTCTTGATATACAATTTTTTTTTATATCCAAAAGATTTTTCAACGTAAATATGCTATAATATAAAGGATAAGTATATAAACCAGTAAATTTAAAATGGGAAAATAAAAAAATTATATGTATAGGTAAACTTTTTTAAAGCGTACATGCACTAAAAATTTACATTTAATTATATTTTATATTATTTATTAATTTGAGTATCACTAAATACTCACTTACTCACTTACTTAATATTATAATGGTTATAAACACGCGCATATTAATCTGTGGTTAATTTATAATTTTTTTTCAGATGGACAATATCATAACGAATCTCCACGTAGAAATTTATTGAACGTGGTATTTATATAAAAATATTTTGACACATGGAGAACAGTGACACTAAAATGTTTCCATTGCCAGTGACAGTCAAAAATATTAGTTAAACACAGTTCTGAATAAATAAATTACCTATTGTAGATCAATACTGATTGTGACCATGGGATGAAGATATGTTCTGTGACGTATACAACGTGAAGCATGCCTTAGGCGGGTAATGCGACGTATCCTGTCGTAGGCAGAAAACTCTTTTGGTTCCGACCAATTTCTATAATTTATCATGTAGGTATAGAAACACTTGATAAGCGGAACCTGTCTAATGTGAAACGGAAAGCCATTTGTTGGTCCCCGTGAGCGATATATGGGCGCCGTAATAAGACGGGAAAACGCGTTTTCTACCTGAGTACCTACCAATATAATATGTATTTCGTTATCGAGTTAAGACTGAGATTTATACTACCTACGATGATAATTCCTTTATTTATAAACTTATCGACAATCACGCGTGCATCATTCTGACAACGTACTAAAACGAGTTTAAAAATGTTTAAATTTAAACGATAAAAGAAAATTCGTTGTTGATTAGTGAAAAGGTACGAAATAGAGTGTGAAAGTTTGAAACGGTTAATAGCTAATTTTTTTAGTCGCATAAAATTCACAACGTAACACAGTATAAATCATATTACGGTTAGACATAAACTTAAAAAAAAAATATGTTACAAATTATTTGTTATAAAGAATGCAGATCGATTTTGGTTAAAATAATATATTGAAGTTACATTTTTTTTAGAATACACCTACATTTAGGTACTTTGTATGCATAATATAAAATATTATTCTAATAAACAGCAATTCCATAATAAGTATCAAGTAAATCTCATAAAATAATATATTTTTTTTACCTACTATACCGTAACATTTTTCGGCTATTTGCATGATAATTGAACCAGTAATATTTAGTTTTTGAATTAATACTAAATTTAGAAAGTTGGTACACTTTATTTTCAGAATAACATTGTCTCATTGAATTAATTTTTATAACCTGTCTTACATGGCAATTTGTTTTATCATTGCGATATTTTGTAATGCCAACTTGAATTGATGATGTCATGACTTTAAGAAACAGTAGAAAAAATGTAATTAATATTTGATAAAATGTGGTATATTATATTATATTTACATTAGTAATTAGTAATTACTTATTTCATTCTAGATTTTGAGATTAATTTATTCGATTCCATATATTGTTCTAGTTCTACTAGTAAGTTCTAGAAAAATAGGCTATTGTTTCTCCTCTATGTTAATTTAGTTAAGATATTCTAGGTACTTATGCGTTGTCTTCAATAACACGAAAATTTACTGGATACACAATATAATATATTACAGTTTACGTAAAGGAAACACGAGGTAAAAGTTATTAGATAGAGGTAATAAAAAAAAAATTACGAGTGGTGCACAAAATATGTTGGGCGAATCACACATAAATCAATACAAACGGTTAGAAAAAGAAAATTTGAAAATATTGAAATAAACATTTCTCTAGTCCCGACGTTTTTTTTTTTTTTGGATTTGCGCATATACTGGTACCAAGAAAATTCTGAAAGTGTCACATAAATTTAAACTGATGGCATACTTATTCTTTTTAAAAATAAATAAATAAATTGAAAACTATCATTTTTGTGTTCACGCGTGTTACAAAATGCCCGTCTGTTATCGGGCGATTACGAACAACACATACATTTTTAAACGCCAAAGCGTCTCTGTCCAGCAGGATAATATACACCATCAGACTGTCGTAATACCGGAACAAATACAAATATAATCTAACTCGACGCCGCAAAGGTTCTGTGTAAATTTTGTTAAAAATTGTTCAAACAGTCTATAGTCTCGTCAGAGGGTTATACAAAACCATACCTAAATTGTAGTTATTTAATATAGTATGATACACATATTAAACTCTAATGACCAGGGCTCGGGACTTATAGCACTTAAAATCATTAAAAAAGCGCTTAAAAACATCATTATAAGCACTCAATTAAGCATTTAAAATACTTAAATTAAGAATTTGAGCAAAAATATTTAATCAAAAAAAAAAAACTTCACTCGAGATATTTTGCTTTATTGTTTATAGATTTTCCGAGGGATTATCTGAAAACCCCATAAAAAGTAAAAAAACTAGTTAAAAACTAAAAATAATCAGAAAAACTAATAAAAAAATAATCTTTTTTTAAAAAAAATCGTTGTAAAAAGCAAAAAAACGCACTTTCAAATTTCATAATTGAACGTGTTTTAACATGGCATACACTTCCATAGCACTCTACTACTTTTTAAGTCAATCCATAAAAATAAGCAAATGCTTTAAGTCCCGAGCCCTGCTAATGACATTATTATGTGAATAAAAGCTTATCGTGTACGTCGCGTCGTCGTCGTAACGAAATAGTCAATTAATTATATTCCGTAATAGGATGTATATTCCATTAGGTATATTCAATAATATAGATAAACCCTAATTACTCGATAAACAATTGAACTGTGCACCCCGTCGCTGCTACAGAATAAACAAAATGTTATAATAACAACATACGAAACGAGGTACAACTACAAACACTAGATAGGAACTACTTTTATCATATCGTAATTCATTCAGAGCCATGAATCGGGTATTTTTTAAAGTTTTTATTATTCACAATTAATATAAGGGACAGTCGACAGACAAAACTGTTTGCATATTGTATTATTGTGTTGTCTCGTTTCGTCCAAAAATATGTACAGTTTTACGGACATGAAACATCGACAATATATATATAATTATTAGGTAATAAATAAACACTATTGTTGTCGAAAAAATAGCGACTTTTTCAGTCCTCCGAGACTACCGAGAGTCTAAAAACAAATCAAATTTAATGTTTTTAAAAACTGTTATTAGATTATTTCTGTTTTTGTGGACCTCTATACATTTGTAAGACTTAACGAAATTACGTATATTGTGGATATTTGAAATAGTTAAATAACAAAATATCTAATTGTTTCACTCTTGTACTGCAATCCAAGTTTATTTATCGATGGAAGTTTTAGTTGACAAAGTGTAGGAAAATACGGCGAGTTAAAATCCGTGAATTCTCTTTTTTTTTACTTACTTATTTCGTATTTGTATTAATTTTCTTTAAAAATGGCTTTATCCTTTTCCCTATCAAAATCATTTCATCGGTTCTGTAAACGTAACATTTTTTTGTGAGGAGGTGGAAAAAATGAGTTCTGTGGAAAAAACTATAACCATAAATTATGCCTACCTTTAAAGTAGACATTATTATACCATTACCACGTTCTATGTATTTTTTCGGTTATTATAACTAATAGCTTATGAACCATATAATTATTATTATAATGAATATTGAGAATAATTTTGATTTAAGGTTATCATTAACCACTTTAAAATACTTTCTGATGTGGTGGTTGAATATTTTTAGTTATTAGGTCTAGTGCGGAAGGTATAGCGTGTTAACCAAATTTGGTTACGAATAAAATCGACTAATCAGATTGTCTAATTATTTAACAATAAGCATCACACGAATAGCCTACATGAAACACGATTATAACTGTATAGTGTATACCTTAAATGTTTAACATATGTTTATATATACAGTGAAACCTCTGAATAGCGGACACTCTCGGTCACCAACATTTTGTCCGTTAATCAGAGGGGATACATTTTTGAAATTTATTTGTATAATAATGTACTATGTATAATGTTATTACGTCTTATTATTTATTGTAAATTATTACATTTTTATATTTTTACAAATTATTATTAATAATTATTCTTATTTAAAGTATATTTTTACAATCAAAATCAAAATTATGTACATATATTTTTAAATTATTTTTGTTTGAAAAAATCGGTGAGCTTTATCGGTTTATTATTACACCGTGTCTGTGCAAACTCAATAGTAATACGAGAATACATACGAATGTGAATATATATTATTTTCAAATAAAAATTAGGCTTACCATTATTTTAAAAACTCCCTATTAAAATAATAACCGTTATTCGGAGAGTCCGCTATTCGGAGGTTTTCCTATTGAAAAGTAGTGAAAATGTCCCCGCTTCCCAAAAACCGTCCGTTAGTGGAGGTTTCACTGTATTCCTATTATCATATTAATTGTATCTCCATGTGGTTACATGAAGAATGTTACAATCTGTGTAAGATAATATAAGTATATTGGTACGGCGGCGGCGTCAAAAAAAAATTCAGCAAGTTCGTTGTATTTGTTATTTACTTCCGACACTATTAAAGTAGCTTAGGTAATCGTGTAAAATATCTATCGATCTATATTCTATACTATTTATATATTAAAGTAAACTATTAATAGTATCATCACCGGCCGTGATTGTTCAGTTTAGTTTTATAAATTTATAATGAACCGTGGTCAGTCCACACACCAACACTAGTTCGGTCTACACTTATTATACGCCCACCGCTGTTGGGCTAATCTATCTGACATCGAATCCTGGGATAAAAATCTCCGGGAAAAAACCCCCGACGAAGAACCTCGGAAAAAAATCCCCGACCCTAAAAAAAAATAGAATCCCTACATTTCAATTTTTTAAAAATTAATTACAAAATTATTTAATTATTTAATTAATTATAATTAATTAGAAACATATAGATTTTAATAAAAAAAAATATATCATTTATAAAACCAATTAAACCAATGTCACAACTCACAATACATATTCTAAAAATTAAAATTTATATAAATAATATATTTTAGATTCTGAATTAAGTGATGAATGTATTGATTTTACAATGATGTGTGTTTTTTTTTTTATTTTTGTATCTGTCATCACGTTTTGGAGTAGTAATAATGCTTCGATTTTTGACTTCAGCCCCTCTTTGAATAGGAAAATTCATCTAGTTGGTACTTTGGGGGGGTGGGTCAAAAGTAAAAAATTTCCAATAGTTTTCAAAAGCGTCGGGAAAAACCCTGAAAAAATAACGGAAAAACGGGAATTTTTACGCATTACAACTTTTCGACAAAATCGATTTTTTGATTTTGCTGTAACTCAAAAACGAATCGTTATAAATACTTAAAATTTTCACCAAATGTTTATATTATGGTTATCTATTTACGATTAAATTTTAAAAATATTTTGACCTTTTTTAAGCTACTTATAGACAATTGAAGTTTTCGACTTTAAGTTTTTTTCTCTTAAAATGCCGATAAAAAAAAATTTGACTATCCTAAACATCTTTAAAACTTAATATAAGGTTTATTATAAATTGTACTTATCGTAGTAAAAAAAAATTAAAAATCGTTAGTCACAATTTTTGTTTATAAGCATTTAAAGTGTTAACGAAATATATCAAAATTGCGAAAATTTGCAATGAATTTTGAAGTTGAAAATTCATAAAATTTTTGTGATTTATACTTAAGGTTCAAAAATTCAATACTAGGTTATCCATAAGTTTTCCTACAAGTAACTGTAAAAATAAATTCCAGCGTCAATATAGAAAACATTTTATGAGCGTATGAAATTTAATTTTTTACGAAATCGCGTAAAATAACGATATATTACAATTTAAATATAGGTAATAATATAATATATCCAACTAATTATCATTTATCATTGATTGACAAATCATATCCGTTCAGAATCGTTTTTCGTATACAATGATACACGTCATTGCATTCAAATTTAACACATCCATTATAGTGACCAGTGACCTACTCTCAATCTCTACTTTACAGCAGAGCGATACCCACTTGCCCACTTTTTGTTTTATTAAAATCTATATGTTTTTAATTAAGAGGACACCATACCCGCATGTGTTGTCTCTGTCTTACTAACGTACATCATAACAAATTTTCGTTCAGCCGAATACATTTTGTGATGTTAGCTTTAATATTAGAGTAAATTTACCTATTATAAAATTTAAAGGTAAGAATATTATCTAGACAATGACATATATTTTTATTGATATTATTATTTTAAAGTGATTTATAGCAATGTAAAATATTACGACTTTAAAATGTTCATAACTCACTTTAAAATGATAATATCAATAAAAGCATGTAGGTACGTCTTGTCTAAATAATATTCTTACATTTAAATTTGATAATAGGTAAATTTACTATAATAAATAATTTTGTAATTAACATTTAAGACTAGAAAATAAATTTATTAATTATTATAATTATTGAATTTATTATTATTATAATCATTATTATTTTTATAATTTGACGTTTCAATCATTCAAAACAAAAAGTGTTGGGATTTTTTTTCTAGGGTCGGGAATTATTTTTCCTAGATTCTTCATCGGGGAGTTTTTTTTCCGATGATTTTTAATCTGACATCGGCTGTATGTGCCTTGGTCAACACCAAAAAGTAGATAAAACATTTTTTCTACAGTCGACATTGTGGTTTTGCTTGATTAGCAAACACGTATGAAGTAGATTATTTATTTATTTTTTTTTTTTGTTAAAGGGTCAAACTTGGATTTTACTGTATAATTGACTCGACTATAATATAATTACTTTATATTCGTTCTAAAATTTGTACACAATAAATAAAATACGGATACTATAATATACGATTAGAGTGGATTTTTTTTTTAATTTATACACTACAATATGCAATTTATTGAGGTTTTTTTTATATTATAATAAGTATTCATCCAGAATTCTTGCCACATTTGGTTTTCACGTATCGATCAATGATATTTTTTAAACTGAACACTTTGGTATCCAATCAAAACACTGCACAGCGAAAAATATTTTACTAATTTCATAGGTATGCAGTCTATTATATGTTGTATATTGTGCGTACAATATTGTAATGCAATTTGTGTACATTGTTTCTAATAATATGTCGACAGTGTTTAGAGCTCCTACACTCGAAACTCCGGTCATATTATAGGTAGGTACCTATATTGTTTTCTCGATAAGAAGCGATTTTAAAATTACACGAGATACAGAGTGAATGATGTGAAACATACATATTATTATGAAACATTTAAATGCGATTTCAGTGCGCGCCAAGTCGCAGGCAAATCATTCATATGCGCGCACTGTAGGTACCTACATAAGACATCGCCGTCGATTGAATTAATGATATATGGAGAATACACGAGTATTGAACACAACATATTATACAGCCATCGCGTGTCGTCGTACCACGGCGATCTCCGTCGTACGAATTGAGGGTTTTCAAACTTTCTAGACGTCCCCGTATGGTATGTCGCTCGTCGCTATGCACATGTCATACACGGGTACACATTACACGAGTACCTTTTGATAGTAATAAAACTAGTAAAATTACTTTCTGCGAACCGACTATATAGGTAGGTACGTTCTTGATTTTATTTCACGAGTTCCGCGTATAATGTACGCGCAGTCCGCACATTTATTGTGTCCCGGAAGAATAGAAACTGTATAATATACTTGAAGTTGAGCCAAATAACTTTCGAGCTGCAGCGGAGCAATACGCGCTCGAAGACGAGTTTTTAAACATCGATCGTTCGTATTTTTTTTTTTTTGTGTGTTTTTGTTTTTACGCGGATACCTTCGGTAGTTCGGTATAAGAATACGATAATGCGCAGTTTATATATAGACGGTGCCGTCTGAGTGAAACGAACGACCTATACTACTAAACAACGCGACACGTCATATTGTACGTGCCAGTGGCGTATCTGAATTTCTACCAAAGGGGAGGTGGTGAATTAAATGCTGCAATACAACTTTTGATGTGCGAAGTCCTTCCCTCGCCACTCTCCGCGTTTCCTACCAAAATAACCAACTCGTCTCTCATATCTTTATTTTTTTTTTTATTTATTGTGATTTTCGTTTTTTATCTTATTTTAACGTTAATTCGACATTTTGTATATACACATTTTTAATATAGAAAAAAACCACGACTATCGACTTCCGGCGGTATAGGGGATATCATCTACTCGTCGCCCTCTCGCCACAATGAAATACGGAATATCTGGGTGGACTGTTAACGTTGACTGCGGGAGGCTCGAAAATTGACATCTCGTGTATATAATCTATCGGAATCCGTACGGTTCACCAGAATATCGCAATTCGTCATGCTGTCCACCACAGCCTCTGTTTTAACGTGCGGTATATGAATTTAAAAAGTGCGTTCAAATTTACCAAGAAGCATTTTTATAACGCTCCGTCCCTCCCTACCAGACCATGGCTAATGTCTGACATTATTCTTACTTGGACCACTAGGTCAGAAAAAAAAAATTGGAATTCGCAAAAAGTATGACTTGCTTTATAAAAGTGGGATGAGAAGTTAACATTTTCGATAAATGACACACCAACAGTTCTCACGAACTTGACCAATTTACAGAATGACTATAAGTGCTTCGTATAATTTTCATCATACCTACTTCAACTGACGTTATTCGAATATTTCCATCCCCTACCCGGCTTACCCCTAATTTCAATTACTATTTTTATTATTATTCGTTTTATGAGCAAAACAGAAGAATAATAATCCGCAGTATTTCTTTAAAAATAGTTTCATCGACTTTTCTTTTAAACAATTAGAAAACTACATGTTTTTATTAGACAATATTATATATACACAATATCGATCTCTTGGATCGTTTATAATTGTACATAGGTAACATTATAGGTATATTGAATTTTTACATATATATTTATCGATATTTTAATTTGTATTGCATTATTTTACGCGTACAATATTGTTGTTAACTATTTCCAATTAATCCATTTATCTACATATTTTTAAATTATATTCTTTATTGCGATACTTATAATAATTACTAAATAAAAATATCACTAGACTTGCACTTGGTGCCCGAATAAATATTTTTTAAATAAAATAAATATCAAATAATCTCTAAAAACGTTTACAGTACGCGCTTACAGCTGAAAATACCAATAATAATATCAATCGATTTAGTATTTATCGGTGGGAATATCATGGGAGAATTATTGCAGTGATCCGTTTAACGAAAACTCAACCGTCTTGAAATCCAGTCGAATAGCGTTTAACGCCTGTAGGCTATTAAGAAACCAAACGTCTACACAATATACTTTTGCATGCAATATTCTGTATACTATTCCATTTTTATATTTCTTATATTATAAAGTTATAGTGGTAAGTCGTAGTTTTATAGTTTTAGTTATTATTTTTTTTTTTTTAAATTTTTTTTTTATACTTATTTTTCGTATTATCTGTCACACGCACACGTCGCTTTTGATTCGAGTATAGACACGTCTCGTTTAAACATGATATTATAATATCATATTTTGGTTTCCCGCTCTCCCCGCGGTACATAGGTATTTAAACAACAACAACACCGATCGCCGCCCGTCAAAATACTCCGTCGCCCCCGTTTTCACCGTACTTACAAACACACGCACATAGAGACGCAAACTTACCTACTGACGACCGGCCTCGCGCTCTCCGATGTTGCTGTTCAAATATCGTGTACAATATTATGTAATATTATATTGTTATAATATACTATAATACGAGTTCGTGTGTTGATAGCATATTCGCGATGGTAATAATATTATTATATTATATATTTTATATTCGTGTATGTGTGTGTGTGTGTGTGTGTGTGTGTGTGTGTGTGTGTGTGTGTGTGTGTGTGTGTGTGTTGCGAGTGTGCGTGCGTGTACGCGATTATATATTATTTTTTCGCGCCTGCCAAAACGTCGAGTGTGTGCGAACGGTGCGAGTGCGCGCGCGCGCCCGCGGGACGGGATAAAATATGCTATCGGATACGGAGCCTGCGAAGATCGCGGCCAGTAGCCAAACGCACCCGGTACGCCGCGCCCGACGGCCCGTATTGCGCGTTTTCCGCGAGCCCGCCCGAACGTCGACGGAATCCGCGTGACGACGATAATAAAAATATAAATATTATTGTTGTCGAATAATCGCGCGTATTTTGTTCGCTCAACAATCGCACGTCTAAAACACGTCCACACTCGGCGGTTTGTCGCGTAATTTCGTCGTTACGATCGCCACCGATTTCGATCGTATTTCCCCCCTTCCCGGGTACACACAATAATAATAATCGTTATAATTACGATATTTTTTTATCGTCGCGTATCGTAATATTATCGCATCCGATCAACGCATATTATAGTGATTTGAGACGGAAGTCCGCGCGTTCGCCGATTCGGTTGCGGAGAGATGAGCCCGCGGACGATCTGCAACGCCGCCGTCGTCGTTTCGGCCGGACACCGCGACTACACGTGCACCGCGCCCGCCAAACACGTTGCACCGGCACTGCATTTGCGGCTGCAGCAGGTACGTGCGGAAATCGCCTAAGTCCCGGAAGCGTTGCCGAAATCGCCATATTTTAATAGTCCGGAGAGAAATACTTCGGTTTGTACGTCGCTGTGGTCTTTCACCACTGTCCGCCCGAATGTCTTCCATGCGATGGCTGCACACGCAAATGTCCGATCCGCAGTGGACTCGACATTGTAACGGCAAGATTACTACGATACCGACTTACCACCGTAACCGCGGTCTGCGTGGTTAGTACAATACCTACTCACATATCTGCTATACACCGTATTATAGTACGTCTTATATGCCGTCTCTGTGTGCGGTTTAAAGGCGCAGACAAATTTGATTTTTTTTTTGTCTTGGGAGGGGGGTGATTACACGTGGTGTACCGTAGACGACGCGACAATTGCACGAACAAAATTAACCATCGTTCTTTGCTCGAATCAGAATCATCATTACATTTTATAAACATATATACGTTTTTGGTTAAAAATTAAATTATTTTTTTAACTAATATATTATAACGTATAGCTTACAAATAACACATAGGTACCTAACAAAATAATATGATTTACAAAACAGTGTTTTCATTTTTTTACTCGTTGAACAATCGTGAAAATGTATTTAATATAAGTATTTTTATATCCTATTGAAATATTCCTTTCAATATTTATTTACTATTTAAAAGTGGAACATTAGTAAAAGTTTATATTATAACACATATGACACGAATCACCAAAATTATGACAGGTATCCAAATTATGATTTATCGTAAACGTAATGTTATTGATAGACAATATTCGTCACACGAAAATCGTGTACGATATATTATTATACAAACGTAATTTAGCTTATATATATATCCCCGTATCCATTAAAATATTTTAACTATTTACATTTATACATAATATTTTCATTTCTTTCTAAAGTATTTTTTTATGGGGCTTTAAACATTTTTGGAGAGGGCTTGAGCCCCTAAAGCCCTACTCTTTTTGCGTCTATAAACATATCTTTTAATGCATTGATGTGTAAACTTGTATTCAGGAAAGATGAAAATCGAAAGCATTCTCCCGCATTCGTTCGAATGTGTGCCACAGAAATATTTATCCTGTACATCTTTAAATATTATTGATATAATAATTCATCACGTGCACTTATTGATTTTATATTTATATATAATAAAAAAAAATCGATTATAAATGTGTATGGTTTGTCTCTGGTTTCTAGGGGGTGGGGTATTTGCCCCTTGACACCCCTGAATTTATACGTCGGTGGATTAGGTATCGGACTGTGGCATATTTTAATTTTGAGAGTTCAAGAGTTTAAGATAAATTGCACATGCCCATCATTCCATAAGATTGCAACCTGCGCGGTTGTAGATATCTTAAAACAAGACCTGCAAAATGCATATTACAATATTTATATTTTAAAATTAAATATTCAATGTTGTCAATATTATCGTAGACCAAAACAAAATGTTTTGTTCTTGAAATGTTTAGTAAAATAAAATCATCAACGCAAATAAGAAAAAATAAGAAATACATAAAATAAAAAGCTTTCGACAAAAAGTGATGTAGACTACTATAATATTACAATATTATAACAAAATATTATTGCGTCGTCGATTTGTGATATGAAAAAATAGAATTTAAAACACACGATTTACGAGTAAAAAAGCTATACCACACACCGCGTGGTGGTACATTTCCCGTACCGGTCAACTACATTTACTTATACGTTGATTACGTTCAAAATCCCCCTAAAGTCTGTCAGTATGAACGTACAATATAGGTATTTGACACTATACCGGACTGAAAAAATAATTATCTAGACACCGCCTTTGCGTCGATACTTTTGCCATCGCGCGCTACTACACGTTTGTGAACAATTAGTTTTGAAGAATAGCACAGCAATTAACTCAATCGGGATAAAAGTTACCTATTCTTTTTAATACTGCTACAATTTAAGTATACGATCTCGTGGGCTTAAAGTTTTTTTTTTTAAATAGTAGTTAGAGTTAAGTAACTGGTTAAAGTTAATTAATTCTCTTTGCATCGAAACGATTTTATTATGTTGGTATAAAATATAATAAAATACATATAAAATGCATATAGGTACTTACAAAATTTTTTTGTATTGAGATTATTTATTACCCATTATTGATATTTTTAAGTATGGAAGTACGTAAATGTCAGTTAAAAATATAACATACCATTTTCTGAATATTAAAATATAGTTTACAACCATACGTCTCTATACTCGTATCATTTTTTCGAAATTTCAACTCATTATAATTTGCAAATTAATTAACGTGAAATCGATTTTCCTGGTCGTATTTTTGACGTAATTTTAAGGCACCTTTCTATACGGAACCATACTCATAATTTATTATCAAATGATAATTTATTAGTTATTACTTACATTGCTAAAAATCGATATGCACTGTGTAACAAAAATGTTCTTTATCATGACTTATTTTGTTTTAACAATTTTCTAATTCAAGTTCGATTAATAAAATTATAGCTGTACGAAAGGAACAAATCTGAAACAAATAAATGATAAATGAAATGCATATGCTAAAAATTTGATAAATTAGACTTATACCTACATTGCATTAAATATAATTCAATTTTAAATTCAATTATAAATAATATTTAAAATGTCTTCAAAAATACTAATGATTTATGTAATGATAAGTGGAGATACTTTATATATTTGTATATATAAATAATATTTTTATTAATTTGCTTACAAGTAGGTACCTAACTATTAACATCACGAATAATTATAGTTATTTCGATGTAAAAAGAAAAAAAAATTATAATTTGGTAGTTAGATATTTAACTAACTAAATAACGATAAATACCATAATAAGTAACTAGCCGAAAAATAATAAGATAAAACTTAAAATTAATACTATCTATAGAGTTAATGTTGTTTTAATAATATTTAGACTGGATGGAATGAAAATTCTATAATACTATACGAGTATGTAGTTACGTAAGTGTATACGAAGAGTTTTATTTATTTTTGTCTGTGATGGTATTTTTTTTTCTTCGGAGTAGTTGTCCAAAAGTTTTATATAGTCACTTCACCAATTGAAAATTGAACACAGATGTTAATTTAGGTAAATAATTTTTGGAATTTATCAGTATAGTAGTAGGTATTTAAGAAAGTGGCTAGAGTATAGACAGTAAAATTTACGACAATGCTGTACTTTACACGATCTATTTTAGTTATTTTGTTGTAATTCAGTAAAATAACAACCCAAGAAAGAGCCCACAAATGTTTACTGCATTTTGTATTAGCATTTGATAGGCATTTCGAAACTATTCAAAAACTGTCAGCTATTTTAGGATTTATCGTCTCAGGATTTTGTTGAAATATCATAAGTTTTCCAAACATTAATTTGTCACAACATTTACAATTTTATTTTGGATAATTTCAAATAAATTGTAACGTAAAGTAAATGTAAAGTTACTTTTTAGAGTAGGAATTTGAAAACTTAAAAATCACACATTCTTCTTAATGATAAGTTATGACAAAATTGACACTTTAGTTAACTGAACTTGATGTGGTATAATTTTTCAAATAATATATAAAAAATTCATTTTAAATGTATAATACTAATCATGAATAAAATATTGTTTGCTGTTATAGTCTCGTGATTTAACTATTATTATAGCATTAGAAAGCAACATTTACAATTATTTTATTTAGTAAATAAAAGGTTGTATCTGGTTGTATTTTAATAATTTATAAGTAAAAACACAATAAGTAGGTACACAAAAAAATATCAATCTACTCAAAAAATTATTTTTTTATCTGATTTTGAATTAATAGGGCTTAGATTGTTTAGAATATAAGACATAGTAATATTTAGGCGCTATATCGTGTAAAAACAAAAATTTGAAAATTATTTTCTAAATTTCATTATGTAGACGAATAAATTTCTCAAAACTCGTTAATAGCAATAATGTTTTATATACAAATTGAATTTTATTCATATTATTATTTTTTAAGTCTTGAAAATTCAAATAATACCCGTGCCTTTGTAATTTAATGGATTCTCTTTTATTATTATTATTTATATTTTTGTTCATAAATATTTTGATATATAGGTAGAAATTAATGCAGTGAATACATTTAAAAATTACGATTAAAATCTTCAATAATTACTCATAAGTTATTAGCAGTAATAAAATATTTTATAAGTCTATTTTTGTGTATATCGTATTAGAGATGAACATGAGTATCGTCAAATTTGTAAACTAAATATATGTACCAACTTAATATTTTATTTATTTATATAATTTTCAATTTCAAATTAAAATATAAGCGCAGGTGTTAATCTGAGTTAAACTACGCTATGTTTTGTGCTTAAAATATAGCTAAAATTTAAAATTAAATTTTTATAAAATTAACCTTTTGATGAATACTATTCCGTAACAATTTAATTTTAAATTTGTTTCATAAATATTTTATAAAATATAATAAATATATGAGTATATTACACTCAAAATGTACTATCGAATGATATAATTGCGCATTTGCGCAGTCAGGCCATTAATTTATGTCTAAAGTTAAATATATTATCGATTTAACTGTGAATTTACATTTCTTAATTTTTATAGAATTTACGAAATGGAATAAAATTAAAATACAATTATGGTAAGGGTATACGATGAGAAAATCTATACAATTTGCACTTAACTAATAATTAGTTGGTAAACTTTAACAGAACGTTAAAAAAAATAATGTACACAAGGATTTAAAATCACAACTGCGTTTTGTAAAATAAATAATAAGACCTATTATATTTTATAAATTAATTAATTACAAATATATGTATTGTGATACGAAGAAACATCTTTTTCTTTTAATTTAAGATGATTTCCATGGAAAATAGTTTGCGCACACAATAAGAAAATATTGATAAAGGGGAAAAACTTTTATCGAATTTTTATTCATTGCCGTATGGCATTTTAACCGAAAAGTATTAACCATTTAATAGAAATGTAAGATTTCACAGGCAAATAAATAGGAATAAATTAGTTGTGATAATTGATTATTAATTTTTTAATGATATATAACGTAAAAGCATTTCGACTTGTAATAAAAAAAAAAAACAACAAATAAGTGGGAACATTTTACATTTTACATTTCATATAATTACGCGTAAAGCGAATGTCCCATTATTATAAACTGTCTAAATTTAAATTGTGCACACTTAAAGTGTGTTTGTTTATATACATATCTGGTTTTCAAAAGATAACAAAAAAAGAATAATAAGAATATGAAAATATTATTTAGTACATTTCTTTGATAAACTTAATAGTATTAATTGAAAAGTAAAATTATGTATTGGTGTATAATTAGCATGTGCTTTAAATCAAAGATAAATCATCGCACTTGTAAAACCGTTATGAACAAAACTTGATTTCAGTTAAAGATCATATAAAATGTATTTTAAACAATGTATAATATGGGCATGTGCAGTGATATTTACTATTTATTGTGCTCTGTTATGATCACCATTGTGGTATGATTAACGTTGTACAATGTGCATTTCAGGACTTGAGATACTTATATAATTCTCAAAACTACAAATTTTATGGACATTTTATTGTAAAAATATTATAGGATTAAAAAAAAATATTCAAATTAATGCAATTTAAGATAGCAAACACACAATTTACATTTAAATATACTACATTTAAGTATTTTAAGAGTAATTGATGAATATTTTGCGTTTAAAAATAAAAAAATGTATAAATATTATTTATTTTTATAAACCATTTCGTCATTGTGTAACTCACAACAAATTACTGTCCTCTTGACTGATTCACTATTAGCCGCCACACTCATTCGACGAAAAAAAAATGTATATTTATTGTAAGTTGTTTATTTATTTATGGGTTTTTTAACAAAATACACAGTGCAAAACAATGGAGAAATGTTATAAATCATTCATGCAATTTTATGTCTACTTACACATTTTAAAGTAAACTAAAAATATGTTGTTATATTTTTTATATACGACAAATAAGTTTTAATCTCATATTGCAATAAATATTTTAAAATATTCACATATTATCTTTTTTTTTCAAATATATTGATTTCTATAATATAATGAATTATAAAAAATTGTCCAACTAATTTAAAATTTTAAAATTTGAATGCGCATTCGTTAAAAAGAATATAAAATATGAAAACCGGACAAGTAGGTATAGCGGCTGCATGTGTTGTATAGTAGTATCGATATTATAAGTGTGCCTTGCCATTGAGTGGATCACGATAACGGATTTGTTAAATTTTAATTCAACAATAAATCATTACGTACGATGAAAAACTATTCTGAGCAGATACGGTTTGTCAGCTGTTTAAGGTGTGTAGCTATATTATAATATTACGTATATCTTAAATACGTTTCTACAGAAGAATTCATAATTTTAACGAGTTTCGTCAACATATTTTTAAATTCAAACCCTTGTAAAAAATTAATGTGGCTTCACGCTTAACTTTTTTTTGTTAATTATTGTAATGAATATTAATGAGAAACCTTATTAAATGTTCATACCTTCTATAATCAAAATGACGTTTTTCTACTTTTGAATCCCCTAGGTACAAACTATATCTCATTTGCTACTAGACACCTCCCGCGAAGTTGATGATCAGAACATTTTTCAGCTAGAAAAATATGTTTCTTCTGACACACAAAAAAAATATATATTATGTATATATATAATATAATAAAAATATACATTGTAAAACCAATACATTTATCGCTCCACTCAGAATCTAAAAATATAAAAATTACTTTTCCAAAGCCAAATTGCGTTTTTATGTAATTTTTTAGTTTGAATAAATTATAGTGAAAATATTATTACGAAGACATTGTGATTATTTATTTTCTAAGGCAGCTATATTTTGACATATTTTATACTTCTCTAAAGTTATTTTATTTTAACAAAGGTGTCGCAATTGTAAATCACAACAATTTATTTATATATTATGTATACCTATGTATATATATATATATATATATATATATATTAAGATTGTCTTGAAACGTTCCATGAACAGTATTGTAAATTATTTATTATAATAATAAATAAAATTAACACATTTTATTTTCATAATTTAAAAATTAAATGTAGGTGGGGGTACCTATATACAAACTCACATAAACATAAACAGTTGTATGAAATAAAAGAATTGTACTGCCTATGCTCTATATAGACAGAGGTCTTTTATTTGTTGTTTATATAGAAATGCAATACAAAAATGGCATTAATGCAATTTGTTTATCATGTTAAAAATAATTATAAAATGAATAGCTAAAAACGTAATGAGATAAAAAATTCAAAATTATTTTTCAAAATCTTATCGTCAACGGATCAATAGGTGGTAATGCTCGATTGGCGATACATGTTATAATTTACAGGCGTAATATACAATCTGTTGGAACTAAACATATAGTAAACGTATTTATCGTCATATTGTATATTATTATAATATATTGTAGGAGTATGTCAATCCCAGATTTCAAAGGTCTCGAATGAAGGATTTACGTCAGTGAATTTATTTAAACTTCGCGTTGGATAATCTTTTTTTCGAATACTCGCATTCCGCGTATAGTGCCGAAACCAGGTATGTATTCTTTGTCTTTTAAAATTGGACTTATCGCCGATAGAAAAACGTTCAAGTGACGCGTCTGCAGTCGACTATCCGCCAATAATGACGTTGTCGAAGGCGACCGGAGTAGCCGGCCAAGGTCGATATCTATTATTAAAATATTATTATTACCGTCGTTTGTATTTTGATCGCTTTGGACTATCGTTGGATTACGACTATTATTGTAACTGCAGGCAGTGACGAAAATATTGCCACCGAGGACGACGACCAACGGTCGCCTACTATCGTATTTACATCGTCGTCGTCGTCGTCGTCGTCGTCGTCGTCGTCTAGTAATACTTAAAAGGCCATATCCGGTCCGTTCGCTGATATTGCAATACCGACAGTCCCTCTGTACGGCGTATACACACGTTATTACACGCGAATATTAGACGTGTTATTGCGGTCGAGACGGCGAATCCTCGTTTCCAGGGTCCGGAGTAAGCTATTTGCGGGGCGACGGTACGCGGCCGATTGGTATAATATGCATTTCGGTGTTACCGCTGTTACCGCTATTTACGGTTTTCGGTGTACACGTAGTGATGTGCACGTCCGTTCACGACGTCTCGCGAAAAGCTGAGGATAGATAAATTCTTATATTGCCTAGGTATATATCGTGTCTCTGCCTGTACTCCTTATACGCGTTGTACACTGCTATTTGGCCGGACGTGGCCTTCTGCCGCTGCGCGGACGGATAATTTATTTTCGTTCCCAGTTTTGAACATCGCACGTATTTGCTCGAAATATTTACTCTCGTACCTGTAGGAACAAATAATACCTTTCTAATAACAATAACAACGGCGGTCGACACATACCGCCGACAACGTAATAAAATCTAATCAAACGTACGAGGGCTACGCTTTTTTTTCTCCCGTAATAACATTATAGTAGGTAATTTAACGTTTATATAACGACCGTATAGAATATCGAATAATACATAATATAATTTTCTGCGTCCGCTTATATATAGTGATGGCTATCCAGTTGAATAAATCGTTTTAACGCGTTCGTCACGACTTGCAGTGAACGGTGACAATAATATCTCGACGAGTCAAACGTCAGCTGCGGGTCTACCCTTACAAGTGTTACGTCCGGTCCCCCGGCCGCGGGAGTGTCGGAGTGGTCATTTTTGATCTGAGTTTCGTAATAAGCGCCCGAGGTAAGACCATAATATACCGTCTCGACTGTGTACGAATCGATCAAAGAAATGCGGACGAGCGTGTTTTAAACCGAAATCCGCTCAGAATCGCTTTTTGAATGTTTTGATTTATCATTGATTTTTAAATTTCGTGTAAAAAAAAAAACCCCCACAATCGTAATTGTGTATTGATGTCGGCGAAGCGAGACGATTACTAACACACACTGGGTCGTCTCTGTCTTCTGACCGACAATTTTTCTAGTTTTTTTATTCTCATATAATTTTACAAAAAAATGTTATTTTTAACGACAACATTACTTATTGATTTTTACATATTAAAATGTTCAACGAACTGTGTTATAAATACATTTCATTTTACTGAGTATTATTTCCAATGTTTTTCTCTTACCGAGTATTTCTATAAAAAAAACGCAATTTCTTAAATAATTCAAAGATCTCCACCAATTGTAACAAATATTTTTAATCATCATCATTGTGTATATACTTGGATATACATAAATGTATATACATTACTTTTCTCTGCCATACATTTAAAATAATTCAGTAAAATGGCAAAAAGATATTTTCGACTGCTTCAGATTATACAAATACCGTTGTCAATAGGTACATATTATGGGTACTATAGGTACTATAGATTTTATTACAATTGTCGCTACAACAGTACTATGCTAATTAAATATTAAAAGCAAAACACGCTGAAATCACAAAATTAATATATAAGTAAAAGAAATTCCGTTTTGATAGTTTAAATATAAGTGTGACTTGTTATTAAATTTA
Organism: Rhopalosiphum padi; assembly: GCF_020882245.1. Taxonomy (NCBI): domain Eukaryota; kingdom Metazoa; phylum Arthropoda; class Insecta; order Hemiptera; family Aphididae; genus Rhopalosiphum; species Rhopalosiphum padi. Next base: position 68,247,692 of record NC_083599.1, read on the forward strand.
AAGTTTGGAATATTATTCGTTTTCTCTCATTGGATTTTTAAATATTTTAAATATTTATAAAATAGGTCAATTATTCACTCTAATATTAACATTTAAAATTAACAAATGTAAACGGATTGTGTGGTGAAACAGTTAAGCTTCTAATATTATGAATTTATAAGATTCTGATACAACATGAAGGATAATTTCGATTCTTTTAAATTTTTACCTAAAATCTGAGAATTTATATCATATAAATGCGTTTTATTATTAGAAAATAGGCGTCAAGTGCAAAATAATGATAATCATTAGTCGAGCACTTGTGTAAAAAGTATCGTCCACATAATTAATTATAATATTATGATAATGAATGTAGTATTTTAATTACATTTTTTCTTTTGTTAAAATAGGTCTTGTAGTTATTATTAAGAGAGAGAGAGAGAGAAAGAGAGAGAGAGAGAGAGATAGATTGTTTTTAATTAATTGTTTTAAACTAGGCTTTAACATTATAATTGGACATCCGAGGTGGTGTATAATTGTTCCATTCGTTTTTAGTATTTGTCAAAATAGAGTCATGCTAGTGCAAACATATTTTTTGGCACACCTTCGGTTATTTCAGTTATTTGTGCACGATGTTTGAGAGTCGAGAAACATGGTAGGCATGGGGTAACTGAGCAGTCTGCTGTGCTATTGAATATATTTTAACGAAAATAATTAGACTCACTTAATTCTATTGAATTCGCAAAAATATGTGAGATGTATAGTCAACGTTTTATACTAAGACGAAGAAAGATATTAACTTAACTTGAATAAAACATTAATTATTTTTATTAAAAATATTACCACTTGAGTCAGAAATAATTATCAAACTAAAAGTAATAAATTGTACAACTCTTTAATTTTTAAGATATAAATAACCAACCTTTTTTTTTCAACATTCATCTTAATGTTTAATTTAAAATTGAGTCAATTATTATACACAAACCATCCCTCTTTAGAAGTTTTTGATTCATTTTTTTTTAGAAATATTTAACCGTTGTTCAGAAATATTACTTTAAAACAATGATTATAATAAAATTAAGTATTTATAATGTACCTTCATATAAATAATTAAAAATAAAATAAAATTGACATACAAATATAATATACACGAATTTAACATAAACATGTTAATATGTAATATACAACTTAATGATGGCACAAATTTTCATTTATACGCACAGTAAAAGACAGTTTAGTACCTAACCAGTACAATTGTTTTAGTACTGAAACACTGTGATGTAATTAGTTAAATAAAACAAAAACGTTTTAACTTAATTTTAATATTTTACTAGTTTATTACATGGCAAAACTTTTGTCAACATTTTCTTTACTGAGACGCAGTTTAATATTCTTAAGACATACAAAATAATTTTTAAAAGCAACCTACAAATCCATTTTGTGAAGAAAAAAATATTTTTTTTTTTGCACAAGCGAAATAAGTTTGATTTTGATTTTTTGAAAATTCACAAACATTAAATAGAGTCGAATGTTAAAATAATAAGATATAAATATTAAATATGTGTTCCGGTCGACGAATTCAATTAATTTGTTATGTCTAATTCGGAAACCATATCATAGTGAAGCCCCAGAACATTGTAACGAAATGTACTTCGGAACGTGTAAACGGCATTTCGCTCAAAATCGAGCTCGTTTTTAAGTCAACCACGGTTGACATATTATTTGTGTGTGTCTTCCCGTCTTGTGTGTCCGAAGAATGTAAATATTTTACAAACATAGTCGGCACTAGTGATTTTTTAGACGTAAATCGTAGACACGATTTGATTTTTTCGCCCCCAAAACAGAACCACACTTCCTCACAATATAATAAGGTTAGGTATGTTTGGTTTAACATAGCGCAATCATTGTCACTAACAAATAGCTTAGAAAAACGACGAGATCGCATGTTATTATGACGAACCTTATTTTAAACTAAACTCGTTTGCAATTCGATCTGCGGCCAATGTTACGGCAGATGCACACTTTTTTATTATTTCCCATACGCGTTTAGAGATGATATTATACGTATTCAGTTATTGACGTTTTGGTTTACATATTCTTTTTGTTCATGAAATGTTATTACTACACATGTATACGAAGGTACGTACTATAATAAAATGTTGCATATAATATTAGGTACACTCCAAACGTATTATTAAGTCGCGTGGACTGCGACTGTAATTGAATGATTTTGACGAATAAATCATAAGGATTTACGTAGAAAACACAATAAACTCGTAGGAAAATATCAAACACGTGGATACAAATCTTAAGATTCCGAGAAATCAATATTTTTAGATTAAGTAAAAGGTCCATAATGGATGGTTCCCTAGAACCCTCGCAATAAGTTTTACAAAACATTTTTATTCAATTTGTTTCCCGACAAACTAAATAATGTAATAAAAAAAGGTACACGAAATCGGACGTCCTTCGCATGTTGAGTCGGTCACCGTTTTTGGTGAGTAAAATAAGCGTGTGCGCGTGTATTATATTAAATTCGATAGCGACTATTATCACATTCATAGGACGATTCGGAGGCAAAACTTGGGCGTACGTGCATAATGTCAATTTCGTGAATATTTAGATGTACAACTTTTAACAAAACATTCAAATTTTAAACACTCGTGGAAACTATTTTTCGGGGGGAATTTCAAAATAATAACTTCGAAATGTTTTTCAATTGTTCCACTTAACGATTAAAGAAATTTGTGCGCAGATTACCTCTTCTAATTCCCGATTGAAAAATACCACGCTACACGATTACATCAACAACTTTCCCGGTGCTCGCAATACATTTAAATTGCTATGTTTTGTATAATATTATCGCGTCGTCGTTGAATCCAAAAAAGAGGTTTGAGTTACGTTTAAAAATAGAACAACATTTTATTCGACCTGCTATTTATTATAAATAATAATATACAATACACGCGTATTATATTATATTATATAGTTGCCTAATGTCGCGCATTTTAAAATGCTCGCCCGCGTATAAGTGTATGTTATGTTGGTATACTGACGCAAACACGTATTGACGTAAAATATAACGACAACACCAAAACAATATAGTTTCCGAAAAAAAAAAAAATAAAACGACAATATCGAATGCTTTCGGAGCCTTATAATATTGTTTATCGAGCAGTTGATTTCATATTTCACACAATCTCTGATCTATTGGTCGCATACAAAATGTCGATGTATTTTTTTTTCAAATTCTGTCACATATAGTGTAATAATTTATTATACTAGCGAATGGTTCCCCTTTATTCTATATATATATATATATATTTTTATCGAGCTTCTTCTTATTTTGTTCAATATATTAAATATAAAACATAACTTTAAACCTACTTTGAGTGTATGTATAAATATATATATTTTAGTGTCCGTCATCACCTTTTGAAGCAGTAAAAAAGTTTGGCTTTTCAACTTAAATATAATATATTTTATGGTAGACGCTTACTGCACATCAGAACGGTTGCCTACTTCCCTCCCTTTATTCGTTTTTAATTGAATAATTTTTAGGATGTAATCAAACATTACTGATCAAAACTCACGGGTTAGCCTACCCAATATATTATTATTATTATTATTATTATTATATACTCGTATAATTGTATAAAACTATTGAATTGACCATATACCTACAAGTCGTCGTTTCTTCAATAGTTTATTGAAAAGTCACTCGGTCAATATTATGACGTGATGTTCATACAAAATCGTGTGAAGGATCTATCAAATAACCGTTTGAATGGTCTACATTTTACTAATAATATTTCCCCCTTACATTTAACGGTAAAAATTAAATTAATTCTGGTGAATGAGATCCATGTATGGTGAAAAAAATTGCATGCAGAAATATAACCAACACGTGAACCCTTGACAAATGTGGGTTATTTGTTCAAATCAAGTGAAAAAAGTAATTTATGTATACGTCATTATCTCGACCACGCCTGTTAGGAATTTGTTGAACAATTTCTGAACTGAAATTTTAAGTATGCAATTATCATATTTCTCGGCATAAATTCCTACTACTATTTATATACAATTATTTATAATATGAGAGTACATGGTTTTCTCGGTATCACTAAAAAAAAAAAAAATACGTGGGTGGAGCTAGAATGGTGTTATTTTAGCTCTCCACCCATTCCCATAAGCCATAAATATATTTTGAATATATATTTTTTTTAAATTCTAATAATTAACTATGTATTGTTTTATTGTTTAGTTAAATAAACTTTTACGATCGTTTTCAATATTTTTCTACGCCCTTTCAGCGTCGAAAATAAAATTTTAAAGCTGTTAAGGATCACTTCTATACCATAAAATTGAAATTTATTTAATTATCTGGCCTAAACTTCATATTATTCTCACCCATCACCCACTTTAGCCTTTAGATAACAAATAATATTCATGTGTTAGTACATTTCTGTATGATAATTTTGTAATTAATTGACGGTACTGACTTGAGAGTATCGGACCACCTATAAATTACATTTTGATTTTGCTAAATATATCGTTTAATTTACTTCTTATATAAAATGCAGATAAGACGTCATCATAATTCGCAGTGATGCGTTGGTTATTATAGAACTATTGAGCATAATAATATTATGCTCTACTATTGTTTTAAATTGACTTTTGTTGAGTTTTTTTTTCATGAAACGTTATTGCTTAAATAACATTTTTGTATTCTTGTTAAAAGACAGTCATTATACAACGAGTATTTTTTTTTATAATTTACTAAAATTACCGACTTTCTATGAAGGCTTTTATGTTAATAAATTCAGTGGTTGTTCTTTGGAGAAGAATTTTTTTTAATTTTTTTATAATTATTGATATTACATAATATATTATGCGCATACTTTATTTATTATTTTTATTCAAGATCCTTTTGCTCAAATATAAGAAAATTCAACAGAAGAACTTGATTTATTGTTGCCGATGAAATGTTCATAATTTTTATTGTATTCATTATAGGTATTTTAAGTTGAAAAATTCCCGTTTAAGTTGTTCTTGTATAACTATAACATTCTATACATAAGTATATAGAAAATATTATATTTTTTTAAACATTTTATAAGTTAAGATTTGGAAGAAATTAGATATTTTAAAACAATGAATAACGATTTTAATTATTTTGTTATAATTCAAAAATATTATATTCGTGACTACTTAAAACTTTTTAAGTGCAGTATATATTTTACTATATGCAATGAAATTTTAAAAATATGTTCATAAATTTTAAGATTTTACATGTTTATACTATAAACCTATTTATTAGCTCAAAAATTAATAAACTTAGTAAAATATAGTATAAATATGTTTTTAGAAAAAATTATTATGATACAAATAGTAAAATAAATTACTTAAATGCAATATTTATAGATATATCATAAAATATACATAGTGATATTAGCTGATAAACCGTCTTTGTTCAGAATAATTTTTCGTAATCCATGATACTTCATTGAATTCAAATTTAACAGTTACATTACAGTTACCCACTAGACTCTTAATATATAACAGGATAGTACCTATCCACTCGTCCACCTTTTATTTCTTATTGAAATTTGAAAGAGTTGAAAAATAACATGTTTTAAAATATTGAATCATGATTCACTTGTGGAGTACTTCGAATTATTGTATTATCATATACAACTATGTTAACTGTATACATTATGTAATAATATATGCTATTCAACTTTTATAACTATTTTATTTATCGCAGATAATAATGTAGTGCATGCACATTATTATATATTTAAAATCTATGGTTGCATTTGATGAATGATTTTGGTCTTCAGAAACGTCGAAGGTTGTTTTTAAGTCCAAAACGCCATTTAATATAGTTAAACATTTGATGACTTCAGAGGACCACAAAAAACTAACTTATATTATCTTTTGGTCAAAACTTGCCACCAGTCATTTAGATTAACACTACTTGTCGACAATTTCAGTCAATAGAGAGTTATTATGAACTTTTCTTCAATTTTTCATTAAAGCTGTCCATACATTAATCTGATTGTGTATTCTCTAACATAAATTGTGTTTGTACATAAAACTTTAGTTGTTTTAAATAATTTATACTGGTATTGGTGTATTTAAATTTATTTTTTACAATACTTATCAAAGACTTATCAGTATAGGCACTTATTTAGTGTTCACCATGGTAATATACAATATTATAGATTTATAAGACTTTAGTGACATATTATCTTATACCGTTTTTTATGGTGTTTTTAGATTTTTTTCTTCGATTATTATTGAGAAACAATATATTTTATTCACATTTTATGGTAGTTTTTACACTACAAATCAGATTTAGATCTATACAATAACAACAACAACAGACAAACACATAGCCATATTATGATGTAAAAACAAAAACATGTAAAATAAATAAACATATACTATTATGTAATATTCAAATAATTTTACCCATTTAAATAAATCGATACACCAAAGGAGTGTTTGTAATGAAGGTGCAATTAAAGACATTTGTCGCGAGTAACCATTCGTTTGATTTTTCATTGATTTATTTACGAAATAAACTTTTTATGCAGCGTCAATTTAGTAATGCGTAGAACCATAGTTGAAACTCCTTTGACCCATTTACCGTAGAGACTTATGCGATACTTTCAAGTTAAAATATATAGCTACCGATGTTATGGTACCACGAAAATAAAATATCATAAATTTAATTTAATAATAATGGCTATAAGTAAAATAAGCAAATAGGTATGGGTATATATAATAAAATGTACTTTTAGTTTTTAAATACTCGACTTATATCAAGTTAAATTAATGAAAAATTGGGTAAATGGTGGTGTAAACAAAACATAGTTATAAATACGAGGTAGGTATAAACCAAAAACTTTGAATTCAAATTATACTATAAACAAAATGGTGATAGGTATAAAGTAAAAGTTAGCTAAAACACAAACAAGACGTAATGAAAAGCACACTCCACGAGTAAGTTTTTGGTTTCTATATGTAATTTACGGGTCCAAAGTAAAATATAATAAATTATTGCCTAATCAATTTTATTATTAAGTTATTTAACGTTACATTCGACAAATACATAATAAATAAATACAATTTTAAATGTAATTAATAAATCCATTATATTCAAAATAATGCGATATTTAATTATCTTTCAACTAAATCAAATAACAGTTTGTATACATAAATGTCTATTCAATTCTATAGGTTAAAAATACATTAAAACGGTAATTTAATAAATAATTATTAAGAAAAAAAAAACATTAAAAATGATGTGAAACAATTTGTTTTATATTTTATTCAACTTAAAATTCAATAAATAAAATTTTATTGAAAATATTCTATTAACTATGAGTTGTTCATAAAATCGAATTGATAAGAAGAAAAATAATCCAGAAGAATGTTTTATATTAATATAACTGTGACAGTACTGACTAACTCGGGATTCTAAGAAACTAATAAACAAAATTTAATTCATATTATTGATAGTCTGTCACATTAAAAAGTATGTTGGAAAAGATTACAAAAAGTTTCAAAATAAAAAAATCAAATAAATTAAAAAAATACAACGGACATGAGTTTTTCTTTATTAAGTTTAAAGGATAGTAGCACAATCTCTTTTTATGTCAATATCTGTAATGGTTGGGCATTTGGGCGTATCAGATAGATAATATAATATTAAATTTATTCCTATTTTTATTTCCAAATAATATGATAATATACGGATAGATGTATATAATTATCGGTTATTTATTGCAAATTGCAGGAACAGAAAATTTTTATTTTTATTATTCATAGAGTTTTTACTTATCTTTGTCACTAATATACGCGGACACAGAGACGAAACACTTTGAAAAAACAAGATCATGGAAATATTATGAAGTAGTTTTAGAATTAGAATATAGATTTTAGAGTGAAAACTTTAATTTAATAAATTATTGCCAAAATATTATATTCGAGATTATACTACTTCCAATTTTTTTCTAATATTATTAAAAAACATTTGAAAAATAGTTTAGTTCTATAGCAAGCAATAAATTTTAATTTGTATTGAAAGATCGATAAAATCCTTTTAGATTATTTAAATAAACTTTATAAGACCGCTAAAAAATAATATACTCTTTAATATTTTTATTCTTGTGATTTAACTCCAAAATCACTAGACAGTAGTTAGTCAAGATGTTTATTGATAATTGTGGAACTCGTTGTGTTCATATTAGAGTCATTTTATAGTAATGTTATATAAAATACTTTGGTGATGCGTCGATTAGAGTATTCAAATAGTAGCTTACTTTAATTAGGCATTGAGTTCAAGAATAATTCATTTGATATAAGTCGTTTTTAAATCAAATAAATCAAATCAACGAGTGTTTAAACTGTTGATAATAGTATAACAGTGTATGTAAGTATAATTTTAGATAACATAAACATTATTTTATTAGTTTATCTTATTTTAGATACATTAAGCTTGTGAATGAATTAATTATTCTACTTGCAATATTACCTCTATTTTACAAGGCTAAAAACATATAGTTAAAAATAATAAAATAAGAAACAACTTAATAAAGCCTTTAAACTATTTGTATTACTCGGAATGTTAAATAAATAATTTATTTTAGTGTTTAAATATAATAATAATATTACTATTATTAATCAATTAATTTACGAATATATTAGAATTCGTAAACTGGTCGAATAGAATGAATGCATGTATTTATAAATCAGAACGGTTTACAAAATAAGTGGTTAACGTCTTATTATAATATACATATCCGTCGGTTAAGATAATAAACCCAAAACCATTGAGTTATGAACAGTGAAACAAAATGTTAATATTGTATAAGCAGTAAAATGTAGTTGATGCATAATATTTTGTCTTATATACGTAGTTATTAGATCGTGAGTAGACCGTCAAAGTTTTGCTGTTACAGCGATGTGCACTTTTATTGTTTTTATTTTTATTTTCTGAATAACATTTTATACGTATGCAATAAAATACCTCATGCAGCATTTTTCTAGATTAGGAATTTAACGTAGACAGAATTTCCCAATTGTTTTTAAGGACATCGCAGCGAAAAACATTATAGAAATGTTATAGCCGAGCGCAAAGGTTTTTAACTACTATAATCTCTATAAAATACGGCTTTTCGCTCGTGTTTATCAAAACTAATTATACATCGGTATTCAAATGTAAATATTGGGTGTGGCCTGTAGCGGATCGTTTTGTAACTAACACACACGGACAATTTTTTAATGTCGCATTTCGGGATTGATAATTTTTGATATGATGATCAGTCGAATTTATTCAAACTACAGTGTTTCAGTAATAATAACAAAAAACAAATTTTGCTATTCATAATTTAATAGTTATAATAATTTAGTTTTTTCCAAATTATATTTATTGATGTACATTAGTGTACCAAATAACGGAATCACAAGAATATTGTATATTATTATTATTTATTTTATGCGATAAATGAAAGTTTATCCAGTTTTTAATATAATAATATAAAGAAGTTAGTGTATTTTAACCATGGTAAGTTACCTGCATTTCTGATTCTGGGCTACGTAATGTAATTTATTACCGGTCTGTTGTCTCTTTTAAAATAAATTAATTTGTAGAATTGTACGAAAAATGTGAAATATTTAAACTATAAGCTCATAAAAACCATATTTCATTTATATTTTAAATTAAATATATATATATATTTTTTTTTGAAAATTTATCTTAGAAAGATATATTCTTAAATTCTTTTGTAATTTATTCTTTATCTTTCGTTAGATGAAAATTTGGCTTTTGATTTTGCATTATTTACTCCACCCGCAAGTGTTTATATGAATTATTTAAAGTGTTGCTATAGCAACGGAAGAAAAGTTATTGTAATGGATATGAGATATCGTACAAATTCTAATGAGGATACTGTTAATTCACACTAATTACATATTATTTATTATTTCCAAAATTCATCTCGAGAAATGTAAAAATTATTTTTTTTTGATAGTGTTCCACGAAACAAGCATAATTCAAAATTAAAGTAAGTTGTTTGAGACAGTGTTCAACTTATAAATAGTATAAATAAAAAAATAACTATGACTAATGTTTGTAAGGCGCTTAAAACTAAATCAAAATTTTTATAATAATATAATGTTTACATTTAAATAAAGAGCGGAAAGGTTATGGTGATCAATTATTCTGTGTGGGTATAGTTTTTTGTAGTTGTATTATTATTATATGATATAACGTGGCATTCGAAAATAATTTGATGCACAGTTTACTAATAGGTTAATTGTTTATATGATGTTTTTAAGACTAATTTTACTTTAAAAAAATAGTTAATCATCATAAAATATTATATTAAACTAACGTATTTATTGATGACTATAAACTTAAAGTTTTATCCCTTTAAGAGTTTTACTTGCGAGTTTTAAATTTTCGGTCTTGGTAATAAAAACGATATATTTTATCACTATGCTATTTCACGTAGTAAATTTTGATTTTTGAGCAGAGTAATGTCCATCAGTCATGGTCTGATTACTTTAACGGAAAATGTAAATATAGCTGGAATGCAATTAGGTATGTTTGAATATTGTAATTATTATTATAAAATAAAAACGAAAAATTTCAAAAATTAATTATTTCTCTCTAATTCTTTATTCTTGATATTTTTTAAATTTATTTCATGTTTATGTTTATTTAATTAAATTATCGATCAATATATTTTTTTTTCAAGTATGATTAACAATTTTACTATGTACTAGGTAAGTAGGTAACTGTCTAAATATAACCAAAATTTTCAAAAAACAGGTTGCTGTAAATTTTACCTTTTGTATAAAAGGCCTTTGTTACAAACAAATAATGTAATAATATTAGCTTTGTTTAATTATACAAAACATCAAATATTAAATTCATTGAATGTATAATACTACAAAGGTTTAAGAGTACAAGTCGAGTCCAAAAAGTTTAAACAATAATAATTAAGGACAATATACAATATTATTATGTTCAGTTTATGATTCAAGTATTCAGCGGAACGTCACGGTAAAATATTGTGAATATTTAGTGTTTTTCAATTGTCTTTAATAATGATTAACTATAACATCCCTCTTCCCCCGCGAACAATTTTACTAATCGGATATGTTTGCCCCTCTCCCATATCCAGACTGAAGTGATAAACATTCAGAGTACTTGCTTATCAGAAATGCATTTTTTTATTCTCTGTTGCTTACCCGCCGCGGCCTTTCATCGCAAATCGGTGAGAATATTTTATATATATTTGCGTAGCGTAGTGACGACGACGACGGCGCTGAGTAAAAGAGTTACGAGTGCTAACCACTCTAAATACTCACCTACTCACACGAGATGCATTTTTGTTTTTCTGCTCGTTGCTCACATTTTTCTTCTCGGGGAGAATAACCAAGATTCCTCCTTAGAACACGGTTGTCCGCGTGAAGATTTAATGACGATAATTTATTCTTCAGTATTTCCTACAACGCTTTAGTTCATTATTTTGTTATTAATTAGGTACGGTTATGTATTTTTTTCCTTTACATAATACCTTAAGAAAAAAAAACCACGTAGCACTAATAAAACTATGATATATTTAAATCTATCGACCGACGGAATAAATTTCTCCGCTAGAGAATACGATTGTAAAATCGTATAGTAACCGCGCCGAGATTGGCTTTTTCAAATAATCGTATTATTAATTTGACTGTGGAAGTATTTCTTTACATTCCGAAGCGAATGCTTTTAAATCGAAATCGACCGGTGCAATGTGCATATTCATTATATTTTTGTTTATCCTATCTGCACTTCCGTCCGCTTTCCAAATTTGATTTAGCATTGATATTTAGTTTGTATATGATATATATATATATATATATTAAATAAATAATAACTGCATGTTTTGCAGAACATAAATAGTCAAACAAACTAAAAATATATAATAAGTACTCGTATTGTACAAAATTTCACAACGCTGTGATAATACGTACAGAATTATTCCAATTCTCAAAATATAATAATTATTAGATTTTTATTTTTATTTTTATTCTTTAAGTTTTTTATAGTAATTAGAATAGTACATACTTATTTGCATGTTCAATTTATATTTACATTTTTCGTTAAAGTAATCAGACCATGACTGATTGACATTGCTCTGCTCAAAAAAATTTATTACGTGAAATTTCCGGGAAATCACACGAGAGTCTGGTCATACATTTTTTGCTCATTTATAATATTTACCATACATTATAATCTACAGCAGCGGTTCTCAAACTTTTTGTTTTACGCATCACTTAGGCATATTATCTATCAATCGCGTACCACTAATAACTAAAAATAGAACGATCCTAATTCCAAATTGTACGGTTAAATACATTTATTTTAAATAATAAGGCAGTAAAATGCTACAATACTACAGTATAATTATATTTTATTTATTAGTTTTTTTAAAATAAGATATGAATTAAATAACTGAATGGGTTTGTTATCCAAAAACGATCCTCCGCGTAACAACCGTGTAGTCTTTAGCGTACCACAGTTTGAGAACCGCTGATCTACAGTATTATTGGTTTTTATATTAAATAAAACAGTTTTTTATTTTTTTATTTCATCTATTCGTGTTCTAATTTAATTTGAAAAACAATTTCAACATATAAACAAATTTGTTTGAAAAAATAAAAAGTATTGTACACAGAAAATATCTTTTCGAGAGTACAAATTATTCAAAAAAAATTTTAAATATCTAGACACAGAGTGTTTTGTTTTTCCGGATATATCAAATAATAATTTTTGATTTTTTTTTTTGCGTAAAATATTGGTGTGACTATAGCAGGAAGGTTAGCAAATCGATCTAGATCATACACATTTGTATAACTACGTTTTACACAAACTTATTTCAGTTACGTAAAATAACATTATTAGGTTATTTTTTATAAAATCGTATTATAATATACAATATGTAGGTAACGTATATTTTGTAAATACGGAAACTACATAATTACAGCATAATACGTATTTTTTTTTATTTAACCCAACCAATTATGAATTTGCCTTTCGGAAATAATTGTTGTAATGTTGTTTGAATGTTCGATGATCAATTTTATGAGCTATATAATATAGCTACTACATTTAGTACCCTAAATTATTTATTTGTTATATATAAATTTATCTTTATGATCGACATTATACAGTGGGTTTATAATACGACGATAATATTGTATTTAAAAACGTAATTTACATTAAATTGTATTGTATACGTATTATTAAATTAATGTTTTTATTAATGTAAAACTAATACATATAGTAATAGTTTTTTTTCGTGCAAAAATATTGGTTGCAATTTATTTCGGGCGATACATAATATTTCATACAGCGTTATTCACGTTATTGTTTTATCAAAGAGGTACTTACTAGTTATTTCAAAATTACCGTGTTAAAAATTGAAACAATTTATTTATTATAAAATATAATTTTTAGTTATCTTCTAATAGGATTTATTTTAAAACATTATCACAAACCTAATATAGTAAGTATTTATAAATAAAATTTATAAATTAACCGTCAAACTATTCTTGTTTATTAGATAATAACTTGGAACAAAATTATGAAAATCATATTTTTTTGTATATAAACTCATGTTACTTTTTTAGTTATCAATTAATATCAATAGTGCAGAGCTTTGGACTGTATGCACTTTAAAATACTGTACAATTGTCAATGAAAATATTTATTCATTTAGTCAATAAATACAATATTTTTAGATTTCATAATTAAATAGGTACTTATACGTAATTTATTAATAATTTTAAAATATAAATTTGAGAGAAAAAATTAACTCATGAATTTTGCAGATTTAAATTGTGTTTGAAATTCAGATGTGATGTTTCAAAACAAAATAAAAATATATTAATTTTTCTCTTTACATTTAAAATGAATAAATATATATATATATGTATATAATATACATATACATAAACAATAGTACACACTTACAAAAATATATAAATTCGTTGAAAATAAAACCCCAAGATCGTGTATGGTATTATTTCTATTGAATGAAATCCAAAATTTTCATCCTTCTAACATCTTCAATTTTTTTTTTATAATGTAAGTAATAATTATGGTTATAGTTTTATTCTGTCAATTAAAATAAATTATAACCGGTTATTAAAATTACAAGTATTGTTTTGATTTATATAGGATATATACATGCCGTAGGCATATAGTCAAAGAATTTAATTTTTATGTAATTTCATTATCCGCCTAGTCATTTAGTCAAATGCTTAGGAATTAAACTAAATGCTTATTTCAAGACAGGCAAATAATAAAAACGAAACATTTTTTAATATTTTAAAAATTTAACTATATTTTCTATTAATTATTTATTGCTATTTTATATAAAAAATCTATGTATTCATTATTAATATGTAAAAACGTAGATATATGAAATGTATTTAATTTCGTGTCCAATGTGTTATGTTATTAATTATGTTAATTTTTAGTTATTACTAGTTACTACATGTGATAAGGTTCTCATAAAATTGGTAAAAACCAATGGAACTTTTATTTTTATTTAATAAGAATATATAGTACTCACTTCTCAAAATCAACAGTCAAACATATAAAACGCATTATGATTAAAATGTTAAAATTTAACGATTTTTTTTATTAATTATTTGTTTATTAAGAGATACCTAGCTTAAAATAAAAATATTTTCAACTTCAATGTGTTATAAACAAAGCTAATAATCGTACAAGATATAGTACGACTTCTTCATTTTAGTTATTCCTAGAATAATGTAAAGTTTAAAGTACACAAATGTATCTATTTATCTACTTGAACAGTTAGTAGTTACATGCTTTAAACATATAACATCGCGAGTATTATAAATTTGTTTAGTTATACATGATAAAATATCGAAAGATGTATGAAAAATGTCTAATAATCAGATTCTAATATAGGCCAAACTGCGACAATACACTATTGATATTACAATATTTGACCAGTGATTCAAATATAATCATACTTGCAAAACTATTTGCATTAATCTTCGTATTCGGTGTCTGATGGTTGATGGAATGTAAAAAATATTAGAAAAAATGTACTGTATTCACTGCACAAACAAAACACTTTTTTGGTGCGCTGTGAACTGTTTAAAATAAGTATTAATTTTCGGTGGCAATAAAATATCTTAAAATTAAACAATGCAAATAAAAAATGTGTGTTGAAGCAAAAAATATATTACTCTTTAAAATATATTAACTATTTTAAGACTTCATTTAAGCTTTTAAATAAACTTAAGTAAATTAATTATCAAATAAGTAATTTCTTTGACTATGTTAAACTGAAATAAAAATAAAAACATTAACTTTTGAAACAATTCTCAGTCTTGAAATGGATTTAATGAAAATCTGATCTTTCATTTTTGAAAATATACCAATACCTCTCTGTAAATCAATTTCAGTTGCTTCATTACTATCGTCACTATCGACAGCATTTACTAATAAATCACTAAAGTGTTCGTTAGTCATTGTCAATCTTGGTATGCTTTTAGGTATTTATAAGAGTAAAAGAAACGTTTATTTGAAGCAGTCGATATCAGTCGAGGCATATAAGACTGCGTGTTGAAATAATTTTGTAGAGTATTGGGAAAATTATAGACAATTCCTGACAGAAATGTTGTTATTGTACGAGGACTATTGACACATTAATTATGGTATTTATCTATACTTTTTTAAAATAGATTAAAGATCTATGGAATATTTTAATTCATACAAAAAAAAATCAGTTTCTATCACCAAATAGAATACATTTCAAAGTACTGACAATTTTTTTAAAAAAACTTTTAGAAAAGGACTTACCTATAAATTTAAATTATTCAGGATTAGATGACATTCAGTTATTAAATTGTCGTGTTTAAAATAATTATAACTGCCCAATGACCACGATTAAATTAGTTTAATCAATGATCGAGTCCATACGTGGCAATTTATCAAAACAGACAATCTTTAAGGATATGCCGTCTTTTGAATAATTAATACTTTATTAATTTAATATTAATACTGTCTGAATATTGAAATAATCGGGAAAAAATAAAACCAACATATTATATAGTAATTGTATGTCGTATTTATAAAAGTAAATCTGTTTATGAGAATCGTTCGGTTAAATGCCGTATAAATCCATCACTCACCGAAAAAAGTGAACATGTTTTGTGTTTATTTGTATTCAAGTATGTAAGGATTTTAAATAGGTAATTCTTCAAATAACTGAACACTTTTTCTAAGCGAAGCAAAAAATTACCAAAAACCATCGAAAAATATCAGCAATCGCAGTTTTGAAGAATATGGAATGTCACTTGTCAGCATGTCTGATTTAAATCGAAATTCGATTTTGTTCATTTTTTTTTTTTTTGTTATGGTTATCGCGTGGCTTTAAAATATGATACCTATATATTATTATATTGTATATCTCTAACGACGCACCACTATCATGCGTCGAAGTGATCGAAACGAGATGAGTTTTGACGCCCATTTTCTTTATTCTGTTCAGTTTTCAACACGATATAGCATACCAATAACAATTAATTTTTTCACGGACGATAAAATCATAATATTGTAATGCGGAGTTAATCTTAAATTTATGGATGTAAGCAATATCCAGGTAGATAAATATTAATTGTTCAAATGAATATAACAGTTATATTTTTGAGTATAAAATATTTGGCGCTCTGTCAAAATTATTAAAAACACGATGACCTACTTATTTTCAGCTGTATACAGGGGGTTTGACTGGCTCATGCTACTAGACCACAAATAGGCCCCAGAACGTCTCCCACTATCTTACTGTTCTCATCATCGTTACAGTCAAAAAGCCAAATGTTTTCAACTGATGTTGATTAAAAAAAAAAAAAAATAAATACCGTTCAACTATTTTATTTCCATAACAAAATTAACTGAGAGTATAGTATTCTATTTTGTTTATCATTATATACTTTCATTAATATTTTTAATTTTACATGTTCGATATTAATGGTATTATAGAATACATTACATTTATACAAGTACATATATGTATTACCTAGTATTTTAATTTATTTATTTTGATTTTTTTCTACACATTCATTAATCATGAAAGCGTATAAGCTTGTGTAAAATAAAAATATATTTTTGATTAAAAATAAAATAATATATTTATTTTACACTTAAATACAGAATATCTACCTAGTTGATAATTTGTTATGTATTTATTATGTAAATATATTATTATAAACATTACAAGATTATTTTATAATAATAAAAACTTAAATGATAAAAAAAAAAATAGATAGTAACTATACAATTATAATTTAAAAGTTATTAAATTAAATAACTTAAAGAATCAATATAACATTATATCGGATATAGGTAACTGTAAAAGTTAATATCACATTTAATAAATGTATGGTATTGCAATAAGCCCGTTTAGTCTTTATTTAAAAAAATATATATATTGTACTAAAGAATAACTTTTAATTTAATAAATTATAAACTACATAGGTAATCAAATTAAAATGAACTAATTTTAGGTAAAATATTTATAATTTTCAGAACCTTTTCAAATAAACTTTAAAGTTTAGAAATAAACATCCAATTTTTGTGATTTTCATTGACATTTAAAAATTAAAATTTGTTGTAATATAAAATAATCCAAAGTGATTTCATAAGTATCAATGTTGGATAACAAAATTATATTTAAAAACGTTTTAATGAATGGAAGAACCAATAAGGCAACAGTTACAGATAAGAAATCAAACTTTCATCATAATAATAGGAATAGATATTTGACTAGGCAATGTCATAATTAATTTTTCAATAAAATAATTTTTTTTTGCATTAGTTGTATCAAAAAAAATAAAGATAACATAGGCAGTAAAAGTTGAAAATTCTATTATTGTATGTGGATAACTTGATTTATTTAGAGTTTGTAACTAGAATAATTGCTTGGATAGTTGTTCCTTGCACGAAGTGGCTCAAAACATTTAAATAAACAATAATTTATGACATGTGGTACCTTCTTAAAGTTTTATAGTATAGGTACCCAACTAGGTATAACTCAAAAATAAAGACTTTAGAGGAAACTTGTTTTTTTACAAAATATTGAACGTATTAAAATTAATGAATTATATTTTAATATAGTTAATAGTTCTATTAATTTTTATTTATTATTATATGTTACTGAAAATAAAATTAAAATGTTGACGAGAATATTTAGCTGATATTACTTATATAATACGATATCTTTAAAAATAGAATATATTGTTTGTAAAAAAAAATTAATAATAATAACTGATGTGATTCTCCAAAGCAAAAACATTTTTCAAATTTCTTACATATTTAATTATAATTAATAAGTTATTTGATTCAGTTATTATTAATTTAATATTAATAGTTTATATTTAGAATAAAGGGACCAATCTGAATTGCTATCTTTCATCTTGATTTTGGTCAGGATTGAGTTATACATTTTGTAAGTAGATCATCGTTGGGGACCTACGGTATAATTCATAATAGTGGATAACTTGATTAAAATTATTTTGATAAAAGTATATTAATGTTTTATTGATTTTGAAATATTGTCTAAAGATTGTTTTATAAGTTTAGGAAAAAATTGATTATTTTATGTGGTTATTACTTGGTAACATATTACCCATTATTATTTATTATATTTGAAATAATTTTAAAACAAAGACAAAACGATTTCGAACGGACTACCATTTACCCATGTATATATATATACATATATTCTGTTCAACTAAACATATTATTTTCATTATCATTATGAAAAACAAAATTAAAAAAAAAAAAAAAAACTAAACGGTATACAAGCCTAAAAGTCAAGAATTAATTGAATTTCAAAAAGTATAACCTCGCAACGCTGAAATCCATGTCCAATTTTTAATCAATATAAGAGTTGTATGTAGTCATGCACGGGTTATATTATACAACTTTCGGTTAGATATATTATAATCTTTCATCCGTAAAAATTGTTATAGCAGAGTACAGCAACTATAATTAAAGAACTTCCTCGCTTCATTCAGGGTATAACATGTTAATTAGCGCAGCTAGTAAAACGGTTGAAACGAAACAATGTTTTAACGATTCTGTAGATTTTAAAATACTACGAAGTAATACTTGTGAGCACCTTGTTTTAAGAAATACATAAGTCATGTACACTGCTCGTTATATTTCCGTGTTCGTTGTCTAGCCTTGTTCGATGCAATCAATAATTTTAACTTTATTTTTAAAACGTTTCTAACGGAAAACATTAAAAAAAGCTAAGACTCGGTTGACCTAGGAATCTTCACGTCCGTGTATATTCATAAATGTTTGAAGTCAACGTTTTGGCATGTCTTCTATCGACGAGTGGAACACACCCATGATCATGGCCAACGGGTACATGGGAATAATGCCAAATTGAACAACTACATAAAGAAATAGGTTAATGAATTTTTTTTAATTTTCTGCTTGATGTGATATCAGGTAAACATATCAAAATTGAATATTGAAAATACATAATGCATTATTATAAATTATAAAACGCGTGGACACAAAAGTTGAATAAGTCTCATAAAAAATAATATATTATTAATAATATTATAAATTTTTTGTTTATATTTTTTTTTATAGATTAATACAATATAAATAAGGTTTATTTTCCAAATAACCGAAATATCCATCAGTACTAAGAAATATTGGAGGGGGGTGGATAAACCCTCTCATCCAAAATTGTTTTGATACGCGATTTTTTTTTAAAAGTTTTTTTTAGATTTTATACATCTCTAAAAAAAAAATATGTCCATAAAGTATTAGTGACACACATGTACCATAATTCAATTTAACTTATCCAACAATTATGTCGGGACTTGGTATGAGTTAAGCAGCTGGAAAATTGTTCGTAACTTTTTAACGAACGTCCAATAAATTGAGAAAATATAAAATATTAAAATATAAGTGTATACCAAAACGACCAACAAAATTATAGGATAGGTTTAATTAAATTCTGTAGTAGTCTGTTGCATAATAATATGTGCCGTTAAGCTTACGAAATTATTTCATAGCTTTCACGTCCATTAATTTAGACGAATAAATGTTGTGGTTTATCAATGCTCTGAACCCAATTAAATCGGACAGCTAATACATTTTTCTAATTAATATATTAATATACCGCAAATTATGTACGTTTACAATGTTTGCTCGAAAAATAAACCGAATAGGTACTTATACCGAATGCAACTACTGTTGTATAGATAGGTAACTACTATGTATTCGTATTATTCGGTGCACTTTTAATCGAAATACTAATTGAATCAAATGAAGGCCAACAGTCCATTAACAGTATTATCGTATTGTTACACTTTACAGTTAGTAATTGCGCATTCGTGTAAATAATAATAATAATGTTAAACATTATTATAATAATATATACTTGAGATTAATATATTTAAAGAGCATTCAATCCGTGGCAATACATTTGAGCGTAATTAATTTAAAACAATATTATATAATTGATATTTTGCTGCAAGTACAACACTACAGTGTAAACATAAATTTTCAAATCGTTTATACAACGTTTATAGCAATACCGGTCCGATTGATACATATCTTCATGAACGAATTCCAGTTTTGATTTGAAAATAACTCAAAACACAACATTGTAATGAACATTCTAGTTAAGGGACGATGGTCGCTATAGAATTTTATCATACCAGCATTTATATATTTATTTCGTAATCTAGGTGCCTCTAACAATAAAACAATTTTTTATGAATATAGAAATAACTGAACATTTTCATGCGGGTCACTGCGTTGTGTCGACGAGGGATGTGAGAAATGTACTCGGTGAATATTATTTGGTAAAAGTATTTTACCAATGTATATTTCACCGGTTCGTTTTTTTTTTCGACGTTTTTAAAATCGACTGATGCCTCCGATTCGTAAATATTTCAATTAGCGTAATAACTTTTATTTAGCTATGTAGTCTACTATGATGGTATTTTAATAATGCACTATAAAGTTATACGGTTTATATGATGACTATTGTAGTGCTTTTATACATACTATATGTACACATTTGTTGAAAAGGTCTCATGAACAATTAATTTAAGAATAATAAGTAAAATTGAGATAAGACATTCATGTATAATATATATGTATATAAATCTAGAGAAAGTTTTGAGAAGATATGAATTTTAACATAACATAATAATATATCGTATTTAATTTGATAGTTTAAAAAAATACATTTAAAATAATTTTCGTTATACCGAATTTTACACACTTGTAACGAACTTTTTTATCCGTAAATTTTACTTTATTTTTTTGGTATATAAACTCTTTATTTAATTGTATATAAGTGTTCGTCGAAATATTTTTAAGTGTCATTTATATATAATTCGATCATCATATTATTATAGTATGTATATAAACATTAAACATAATTATTGTATTAAATTTATATAGACGACAATTAAATATTAAATTTGAAATATCAGTTGATCATTAAATACTTTAAATTTTAATTGTAGCTTATACTAATTAAAAAACTTTAGGGATCGTTGTATTAGTAAAATTCTAAACTACACGGGTACATTTTTAAGATACAGGTAAGTGAGTAGTGAGTCTATGAATGAATTTAAAGCAAAAAAATCTTTTGTAATTTTTATTTTTTGTAGTCGTCATGATAAATGCAGTTCAACTGAAAAACATATGTTCTTTCATCTTTCAGTAATTTAATAACAGTTATAATACTGCTTTAGTTGCTAAAAATATTGCAAATAAGATTATTTTTATGAAAAGATCAATTTCGTGTACAATCGACACATTTATACATTGCACGACTTCTGTAAGTAATATTTTAGTATTTTGCGTAGGTATTCGTATAAAGCGGCAGTTCCATTGTGATTACAACTATTGTAAGTACATTTCACATAACATCAAACATAACTTACAAAGATTTACAATAAAACCATCTGAACAAAATCAAACAAAAAAAAATGTTCATTTTTACGTATGTGTGACAACGGCAAAATACCGTTATTGTTCACTTTTGTTAAATATTTTTTTTAGACTTAATTGTATTTAACAAACTAACATTTTTCTCTGAAATTATCATTATAAATAATTGTGAGTGCAGTCTTTAAGTGTTTATTATTTTCTCATTAATCGATAACATGTAAAACTGCGACAAAGTATTATTTCGATAACCTATCGTCTATCAATAAAAATTTCACGCTAGTTCCTGTCAGATACCGGATTACTTACTACCACGTGGGTGTCACAAAAATGTGTGTTTCCCGTTTTACATATTCAAATAAATACAAAATCTTCAGTTAACTTGTTTTTTTTTTAAAAAGTTATATACAGTTTGAAAATCTTTTGACAAAATAGATAATGTTTTTATTATTGTAGTTGTTATGAATGTTATGATTGGTTATGAAAAATTAATTTCAACAATTTACTCATGAATCAAAATAAATGAATTACGAAGAAAGGTTTTAACTAAATAATATGATGTCAATGATGTCATATACATAAGACGGAACCTTATTAGACTAGACCCTCTTAAATGTATTTTCTGTTTTATTAACTATTTATTAAAATTAAAAGAGCAGAAATTACCCTAAAGTACCTATGTAGTGGGTAGTACATTTTATGATATTAAACCAGCTTATGATTTATATAAAGAAGATTTAAATGAAATTGCATAATATACATTCATATTAAAATAGGAGGATTTGAGTTATGGAAAATTAAAATACGTAAAAACAACGACTGTATTAATATATTTCCGTGGAGACATATACCTAAATATTATAATATTACTAAAATGTAGGTATACTCAATTTAATCTATGACAACGGCTTTAGATGAAAGAAACTTTTTTATTCTGAAGTGATCAAAACATGATTAAGAAGTGACAACCGATTAAATTGTTTGAAATTTTTTATATTTATAATTATACGTTGGTATAAATAATGATAAATTAATCTTTATGAAAGAAATGCATTTAGATTTCAAAATTGAATTTGATTATTATTATATAATAATCATAGTTATCTTTTAAAGTATAATTCTAATTTCTACTGCAAGACCATTTAATTGATTTTCAGTAATTAACCTAATTTGATTATTACTCTTTTTTTCAAAAACAGTTTTTAATGATAATATAAAACGTTAATTTAGTTTTTAAAATGTGAATTTTTATTTTATTTTATTTCACAATTAATATCTCTCTAAAAACTTTTTTAAGTGATGATGATTCAGTGTTATAATTTGTATAGTGTCTAAAAAATAAAAAATAAGTAAATAATAATACAATTAAAGCTGTGAAAAAGTATTGAAATATAAAAAGCATTTTAAATAGAATATCCAATAGGGTCAGCAAAACTTTTTGTGTGTTTGATGATCAGAAAGAGAGAGAGAGATAACTAGTGTCCCATTATATAAATATGGATATATTATGTGTATTATATATACTATTATTACTCAAGAAAAAATTCCTCAACAATTTTAAATGCACTCTTAATATGTATAATTATAACAAGTTTTCATAATTCGTGAAGTTAGTTTCTAACAAATTGAAAAGCAATATATAATTTAAAATATGTGACAAATATGTAATTACTGTAATTAGTCACTCTACATTTAATAACCCTCATAAAATTTGCTTTCCTTATTCTGTAAACGCAGTTATAAATCAACTTTAATTTTAATAACTATATTAAACTAAAAAAATAAAAACATAAATAATTGCAGAGTATGCTGCTTAACAGAAATGTTTTCGATTTCCATGTCTACATTATTAACTATCAAAATGGTTGTTTAATGTGAAAAAATTTAATTCGCTGCAAACCGCAAAAAAAAAAATACATAAATTTCCGTCGCAGGAACAATACATAAAAATATTACGGAATATATTTTTTTAGGATTCTGGCAATGTCGCAATGACGACTATTACAGTATTTATTTAAAGTATTAGTATTTATTTTTTTTTTCGGAGTTTAAGCCATTTATATACACCGAAAGGCTGAAGATCGATCTGCATTTGGGGTTTCACCCTCTTTCCATTAGGCGGAAGAAAAGACAACATTTAAATAATATGAATACCGCGATTGGATACAGAGTGCGCGCGGTACAAGTGCGGAAAATCAACATGCCTTTGATGCCGCGCCGTTAACTCCAAATTTGTGTTTTTTTTTTTTTGCGGTCAAATATATACATATCTGATAAGTAAAAAATAAACGTGTCCACCGACCTAATCAAATGGTTTTAAATAAATGAAAAGCCCTCTTTCGTTGTTATTAAATGCGAGCACTGCGGAATGCCGAACCAGGGCTCTCCCCGTGGCCTATATAATTAGTACTCTGAATAATCCTGTGACCTATCCCCGCAGTGTTGACGAGTACATTTTAGTGTACCCACATTTAACAGCGTACGCATTGTGATGCATACATATAATATATCTATATGAGTATTTTCAACCGCTTTTGATTAACATCGCCAGTACAATATATAATTGTTTGCGGATCAAGGCACTTGCCGCATGATTTAAATAGTTAATTTGGCCGTGCAACTCGTGTACCAAACTAAAAACAATCAATTATGATATTATATGCACGGGGCGTATATTATTTAATCGGTGCACTTCCGTACGCAAAGGCACAAATCTGTACATTTTGATCTGCGCAAGTCCGCGCCACTGGGCGCACGTACCCAGTGGCGCGGCTACGCTTAAAAGCACTCAAAACATTTTTTCCCAATTAAAATAATAGAAATTATAATATATTTGTCACTAAAACAGTGCTGTGAGCCCGCGAGTTTTTTTTTTGTCGCAATAAAAAATATAATACCGAAAATTCGGTTTTTACCATCATTGGTATATTAATTTAAAATGTACTTTTTTTTAAATGTATAACGTTCTATTGAGTTGTTGTTAAAATATCTAAAATGTGTGTTTTAGTATAAAAACCGCGATACATTGTATTTAATTTTTTTCCACTTTAACCTAGTGAATGTGTTCAGACGCCAATAGGCTATTGTAAGCCCGGAGCGGGCAGAAGGATGCATCTCTTTCTCTAGACATTTGTCGAGACAGAGAGAGATGCTGCCTGAAAGTATATAGATTCAAACCATCTCACATTAGTCCACTCGGTCACTCCGTGTCCCACCGTAAGTGGAATACACGACGTAGTCAATCGCTGTAAAGCATAAACGATGTAATAGACTATAGAACTTTGACGATATAACGGACGACTATGACCGACGCATACCACGTGATAAATAAATAATTATATCTTTTGAACGTGGTTGAGATGTTTAGATTTTGGCACATATTTGCTTTAAATCTTAGTCCAGTAGGTTAAGTAAATTACTAACCAAATTATAAATTCGTTTGGTATGGTGTAGAAACAGTTAAATTTAATTTAATTTCACATATTTTTGCATTTTTAGTCTTTTTTATCAGATATAAATTTATTTTTGTTTTTTTTTAACGATTTTTTTACTTCATTAAATAATCGTACTCATTTTAGATCACATAACTGATTTTTCTCAGATTCTAAACTTTAAAGGACATTTAAAAAAAATGCATATTGTTAGATTGAATATTGACAGTATGATCTAAAAGTCCCGTTTAGCATATTTGTGGAAAATAAATATATTTAAATATGTTTTTCTTACAATAATATATGTATAGGTAC
The DNA here is from genome assembly GCF_020882245.1 of Rhopalosiphum padi. Lineage (NCBI taxonomy): Eukaryota > Metazoa > Arthropoda > Insecta > Hemiptera > Aphididae > Rhopalosiphum > Rhopalosiphum padi. The sequence continues at coordinate 68,273,456 of NC_083599.1, forward strand.
AGAAATATTGATTGAATGACATGAAATTCAATTTTTTTTCAAAAATTACTAAAAACATATTTTATACGGTTAAATTTTTCAAATTTACAAGACATCTATTTTGTTAATCATATTTTTTAAAACAGTTAAAATAAATGATTAAAATTGAATAAACCGAAACCGGTAACCTATTTTTAAGTATTTTAATTATCGTGAAATGAACCTAACATTACGAAATGAGAATAAGAACTTAGTAGTTTCGGTGAACGTGGACGTTCGTATATCGTAACGTTGGAGCCTCAGGGCATGCACACACGCGTACACACAATGGTCATATTTTCAATCACTTTTACCGAAAACGTGCAAAGTTGTTCTGACAATAGTAATAATACGGTATGCGGTTCACCGCAGAGCGGTTTAAAGTAGAAATATCCATTATCCGAATTTGGAGAGATGTTCATTGTGATACGTAATGTATATATTATATATAGAAGCCAGATTTTCGATATTTTATTTACGACCACCAATATTTGACAATGAATATTTCATTTTTTCCCCGCATAAATTATCACGCGAAATAAATTTGAAATCACAAATCGAGCTTATATATTAGTTACGTTTTGTGATATAATCATATAATATCAAATAGTATATAACAAACAATGCATAATATATACTTTTGATACTCCGCGACTCCGAGTCACTAACATTTTCATCCTAAAAGTATAGAACCACGCAGTGAACTTTTTAGACGGTATCGAAAAGTCCACTCAGCAGTTTTTAGTTTTGAAATTATGTCCGTAAAAGTATGATTTTTATACCCAAAACTGGGCATTAATGTGTTGAAAATTTAAAGTTAAGTTACTTTTAACTAAGTTACATAAGGAAATACTTTTTTTTTTTTTTATTAAGTCATTTCTACCTTAATACGTTAAATTGTTTCCACTGACGTGTAGTTACTAATCAGTTAATTAATTGTATAGTCAAGTTAAGTTAATTTTTTTCATAATATATTTACATTTTTCCATGTTAACTCAACTTAATGAGTTTAGCAATTAGTTAAATTTCCCAACCTTGTTAACACCTACCTACTACTGTATTCGCTGTTGTAGCCCTTCATATTTCCCCCAATTAATAACTACTGATGCCCCCACTAGTGTACGATAATTATTTTGCTTTGAATAATATATAATATAATACACACATATTATGATTTATTTTGTTGTCAATTTTATTACATTTTTGTTTCACCCTATTACGAGGGTGGTTCTACCAAGTGGTTAGTTTTAAAATATTGAAAGTTAAAGTATAATTCATAAAAAAAAAAAAAAAATGAAAAAAAAATGCATTAAATAATATACGCGCTGACATTGTCTCATTACATTTATATTGTGTAGTAAATATCGTGCGCATTTCAGAACGAAATAAATAACAGAATTAAAAAAAAAAAAGTCGAATAAAGACAGCGTTATATCGTGATCAATATACATACGTTTGTTTTGTTGAAAAAAATATATGTATAAACTCATATCCGCAGTCTTTATATAATTTATTGTTAATGAATATTTAAGTAAAATTTCATTTATGACTGATTTCGGTTTTCCTTCGGGTTTTATTTGTACGCCAAAATTATATATTGTTATTTAATTACAGCAACCATTACCGAGGTTTATTTATATATTGTTATTAATGACTCACCTGTAAACTATAGATTAAGTAGTGCAGCATTAAACTTAAACATTTAGGCAAACTAAATTACGACGACTCTGTTTTAGATTTAATCAATTCATAATTTATTATTCTCGGTATTATAATATTTGCTACGATATGGTCTATACTCTATATCCGTGTACCTTGTACCTACTATAAAAAAAATGCATCACATGACTAAAATACTATTTACAATTAGTGTTCATCACATAAATCCAAAAGGGAAAAAATATAACGAGAATTGTGACATACTGGCATATAATATCTTTGTATATAGATAAATGGAAAGCAACTACTTCATTAACGTACATACGTATACGGTATAATACCTGAGTACCTACTCCATGATACGCATTATTATTACAAATAAAATGCAATATTATTATATTAGGAAAGTAGTAAGTACAGAATTATATCTTGTTTTTTTACACTATATTTCACTATATCTCCTTTAATTCTACAATTCACTACAAATTTGTATTAGTAATTTATTAGAAAGGATTGTTTATGATTGTTAGTCAACTGAGTTTATGAAAAATCGATTGTAAAACTATTAAAGTACCAACCATATATCTATATAATATTTATTATTATTATTATTCTTTATATATTTATATATTTTAAAATTTAAATAATTTAAAATACAGAAAGAAAAGTCGTTGAAATAAATCATTTTAAATTTAAAAATAAATAAAATTATAAGTTGAAAAGTGCAGTTTTTAATTATAGGATTTATTCTTATAATAGCAGTTTATATATATATATGCTAACTGTATTTTATTAAATGTGTAAGAAACTAAGAAATCATCAAAAAAACTTTATTTTAAGTTAAATTTCCCAATACTTATTGCTTTACAGAAAAGTTTTGAAAATAAAAGATAAGGCTTGTAAAATATTTTAGTATGCCTATTTATACTATATTAAGTACTACCTATTTATTTTATTTCTACAGTTCGTTGTATAATACTAATTTGTTTACATAAGTAAAATATAAGATAATTTAAGATAAAAATACAATTTTGTAATTTTAGTAGATATAATGAAACAGACTATAACTATATTTTTATGTAAAAATAAATGACATATCTTAACTACTTTCAGCGTGTAAAAAGTAAAAGGAAAACAGTTAAAAGTAATTTGTTCAAAAGTCATTAGTCGAAACGCCAGTTATCTATAACGTTGGTAAATTATCCAAAATAAAGAAAATTAAAACTACTTTTTGCTATTTATTAAAAAGAAAAAAATATTTATATGTTGGGTTTTACTAGAAAAATAAATAAATTTTTTAATAACTTACAACATTAAAGTAAATAAACATTGTTCTATGAAAGTTAGTTTACGTATATTATTGAACAACGATGTAAAGTAAATTTGTACCTAAATTATTATTTTTATTTGTGTATCAAAACGTAAGCAGTAATCCTGGACACCAATAACAATAAGTGTATTCTTTTTAAATCAGTATTTTTTTTTTATATATAAATTATATTAGTTAAACTGTTTTGTTGATGTTCAACAGTACACGACTTACACACATTTACACTCCCATTGATAACGAGTGTTATTTTCATATGGCATTATGATTTATGGTATTGGGCTTACAATGATTCAATTATTGTCTTATTTTTAACTTTTATAGGTAGGATATTAAGTTTTATCGAAGGCCCGATCTGTAGATCAATTGGCATTTAAAACTTTTTTTAATTTATAGGATTTTAAAACGGTGTAGGTATTTGCCAGAAATATTAGTTTCATATTATTGAAAACTACTCGAGAAAAACACTGAAAGCGTTCGCCACGGCCGTTCGAGCCGCGGGCCACATGTTTAATACAATAATCGTGGTTTAATTCGCTTTTTTTTCGAAACAAGAAAAAATATTAAAAATCAAGAGATTAATGAAAATCAAATGCTGAAACGTCAATATTTTCAGAAAAATTAACTCTATAAAATGGCTACCTTCAATTTTTTTTGAAATTAATTAAATATAAAATATATTTTTAGATTTTTCATCAAAACATTAAAATAAATTAAAACATAAAATATTCGCAGGTCTTGTCCTTGTGAATCTTATTAAAAAACCAGAATCACGATATATCCATTATTTCAGGAGATATCGTAATGAGTAAATCCTCACGGGATACTGTATAGATATATCATATAATATATTCACCGTATTCTACTTCAATTGAGTGATCTATTAAACACCGATAAATAAATAGTAGCTACGCATATTAATAACGTATTGTTGTTTCGTTTTATCGCTTTTTTATTAATTATTATTTTTATTGAATGTTCTATTACCAAAATGTGTCTTTCTAATTATTCAAATATATTATATACAAATTTTTTTCAGTAATTATTAATGATATCCTATATTATATCTATAAAGCTTTTTGCACATTTTTATTTTCTGACTTTTAACGTAACGTATGCTAAGTATGTTATAATTTAAAATTTTTAAGCATTATATTTTTATCATTTTATAAATATGTATAATGAAAAAATAAAAACATAATATAGCTTTTAGCAAAAGTTCCATGTTTTTATTATGCATTTAACGTGACTAGATTTGATTTATGATCGACTTCGTGAAATTATGTTGACGAAGTATTTAGACGGTAATGATCAACTTGACCTATTTAAACATTATCTGCTGAAAAAAAGGTAGATTTTCCTAACCGCCGCAGGCTATAGTTGTTGCGTTTTAGTCTGTAAAATTGTTGTTGGAATTAAGTCAGCAGTTAGTATCTGAAAATTTATTGATGATTATAAAAATTCATAATTATTTTGTATAAAATTCAGGGCAGATTAGTTAGTTAGTATGGTAATCGTAAGTCTTTTATAGCGTGACCGCGATATGTCTTGGACAAGGGCTGAGGCCAAGACGTAGCTATAAACGAATCGCAGTGGTCATTATTTTTAGATGCACGATCGGTTCCCGGGTTTAGAAATAATCGTGAGAAATGTAATAGAGATGGAGGAAAAGAGGCCTTTTTGCCTACACTCTTTCGTTACGTCAACGCAATTCCGACTTACAATAACAAAACTAACGAGTAATACTATATAAACAGAGCTCAGCTAATCAGCGTTCAAAATTACTTTTATAAAATACACTCCCCGCGAAAATGAACGATGGCAGTATTTCGGAGCGGGTGGCATTAAGCCATTGAGCGGCTCTGATTAATTTAAATATCAATGTAAACAATGATAATAAAAAAATATTATTATTCAAACCTTTAGATTTGCATTTATTCGATTATTTTTAGGCTATATTTGATGAAAACTTTAAATTTCATTAATTTTTTATGGTCGTGTATTTAATTATTAAAACGGAATAAGAATGTTAAAAAAAATAATTGCTTTCTTGAATAAAAAATTAATATTATGTATTCATATCAAACGATATTCAAAATCAAAATCATCAAGTGATGGCCGCCGGTGAGTCTATGCGACTAGTGACGATATCATAGTATTGTAATGTTACTCAAACGTCTCAATCAGACAATAGTAGTAATACAACCATGAGACGTAGACGATAAAATCTAATAAGTTTAGTTTAAATGACAAGCCTATCGTAGTACAACTTGCTAGAATAAACAACTGTATACAATTTCACGGAAATTATAAAACTGTTCATTTATCTGGTTAAATTTTAATCAGAAACTCTTTCTCGTCAAACTTAAATAGCAAAAAGGTTATACGATAAAAAAAAATAATTATTATTTGGTTTGTTTTATATTATGTATTGTAGATTGCCTATAATAATAATGATGTAAATTAATTCGCGCTCGAAGAAGTGTCAGAACGATGATAATAATATATACATCTGCGTGTATACATTTCAAGGGAGATGGGTACAACAGGACAAACATATTCATACCACTAGTTATAATATCCGTGTATTGCGCGCATATTCTAATCCGACGTACAATGTTAGTATTAAAATATGTATTTGGTGTACCTATTATATCAAACAGCAATAATGTTAGATATTTGTACAAGCAATATAGTATATGTTATACAAATTGGATCAGTGAACTACAGAGTAATGGTCAAACTTACAAAACACCCATCCCAATATTATGTCAGCGTCCGACCCTATTTTGTGTATACCAATATAATATGTTAACAATAGTTTACTGGTACAATATTAAGGCCAACAGCAGGGAGAATCAATACTGAGAAAACATCTAAAATGAAAAAAAAATGTGTATCATTCTGGAAAGTAAATTGAAAAAATAAACCGTTCCTTTTTGTTAATATGACTTGCTTAAAAATAAGTTAAATTTT